>NW_022196897.1:33902905-34008603 GCF_008632895.1 Mastomys coucha
ACAAAGAATTCTCAACTGATGAATATTGAATGGCTGAGAAGCACCTAAAGAAATGTTCAACATCCTTACTCATCAAGTAAATGCAAATCAAAACAACCCTGGTATTCCACCTCACACCAGTCAGAATGACTAAGATCAAATCCTCAGGTGACAGTAGATGCTAGAGAGGTTGTAGAGAATGAGGAAAACTTCTTCATTGCTGGTGGGATTAAAAGTTGGTACAACCACTCTGGAAATCAGTTTGGAAGTTCCTCAGGAAATTAGACATAATATTACCAGAGGACACAGCTATACCACTCCTGGGCATATACCCAGAAGATGCTCCAATATGTAATAAGGACTCATGCTCCACTATGTTTATAGCAGCCTATTTTATAATAGCCAGAAACTGGAAACAACCCAGATGTCCCTCAACAGAAGAATGGATACAGAAAATGTGATACTTTTACACAATGGAGTACTGCTCAGCTATTAAAAACAATGTATTTATGAAATTCTAAGGGAAATAGTTGGATCTGGAGGATATCATCCAAAGTGAAATAACCCAATCACAAAAGAACACACATGGCATTCATTCACTGATCAGTGGATATTAGCCCAGAAACTGGGCATACCCTAAATACAATAAACAAACCACAAGAAAGTCAAGAAGAAGGAAGACCAAAGTGTGGATACTTCAGTCCTTCTTAGAAGGGGGAAGAAAATATCCATGGAAGGAGTTGCGGAGAAAAACTATGGAGCAGAGACTGAAAGAAGGACAATCAAGAGATTGCTCCACATGGGAATCCTTCCCATATTCACTTACCAAACCCAGACACTCTTGTGGATCACAGCAAGTGCTGACTGACAGGAGCCTGATATAGCTGTCTCCTGAGAGGCTCTGATAGTGCCCAACTAATACAGAAGTAGAGGCTCACAGCCATCCATTGGACTGAGCACAGGGTCCCCACTGAAGGAACTAGAGAAAGGACCCAAGGAGCTGAAATGTTTGTAGTCCCATAGGAAGAACAAAAATATGAGCTAACTAGTACCCTCAGCTCCCAGGGACTAAACCAACAACCAAAGAGTACACATGGTGGAATTCATGGCTCCAGCTGCATATATAGCAGAGGATGGCCTGGGCAGTTATCAATGTGAGGAGAGAACCTAAGTCCTGTGAAGGTTCTATGCCCCAGTGTAGGGGAATGTCAGGGCCAGGAAGCGGGAGAGTGTGGGTTGGTGAGCAGGGGGAGAGGGGAGGGAACAGAGTTTTTATTTTAGTTTTCGAGGGAAAATCAGGAAAGGAGATATCATTTGAAATTTAAATAAAGAAAATTTCTAATAAAAAAGAATAAACAAGGATTCAATAATTTAAAGGAATAAAAACAAAAGAAGGTATGTAAAATATTTTAGCAATAATATGTAAAAAGGAGAAAATAATTTGAGAAAGTAAAGCAGGGATATGTTTAAATATAAAAAATGTTAAAATAATGATGAAAAGAGAAAACTCAAAGAATGACATACAGAAAAGAAAATAAATATGAAAAGGAAAACGATTAGCAACTCTTCTCCTGGTTATTGGATATTGGAATGTACTAGCTGTAGTAAGGTGGAAGAGCAGCTTTTGTTTTCTTTTTAAAGTTTTACTCTTATTTAGATATTGTACCTAATTGCAACCCATTCTTAAAGTATAATATAAACTTCTAGTCCTTTTCAGTGTTGTTATTACAAAGTATTCAGGATAATTAAAAAATGCAACTTATTAGTCAATCAATCAAACTTATTGGTCATATTATATACTAGTTTAGGTAATTACATAAATGATCTTTATTTAGGTTCATAGAGATGTATTCAAAGATAGGTAGATAGTAGATATACAATTCAGATATATTATAGATAGGTAGATTGTCTTCAAAAATGTAAGAAATTGACAGAATATGGCACTTGAAGATGTTTTAGTAATGAAAGGCTTTTCATAACACTGAGATATCTCAGCTCCTGACTGCATCTCAATTCTACTGCAAAGATGATGAACATTGAAGGACCTTCATATGTAGGTTGTTTGAAATATGGCATTAAAGCTAAAATTTATTATAGTTTTCCTCTGTTTACCCATAATCATCATTTCTGTATATACACAGTGAGCATGTCAGTCAATCCACAGTGATGAACTTACTTGAGAAGACACCTGGTTTTGTCTATCAAACCACTACTGTTTCTAATGAATTGAATAATTTCTGAGCTAAGAACTAATATGCTCCAGAATACTCCCAGTGTATAAATCCAAGACATACTTCCTTTATGTATAAGACTACATATACTTCCTTAAGTAAAACAAACCATTTGGTTAAAAGGCTTTTCTGCCACATCCAATACATGTTAATATAATCAACATCCCCTACTGATAATAAGAATAATAGAACCACTGCCATTTAGTTTTATTTTGTTAGTTTATGCTATCAATGTCATAACTTAAAAGTTAAAGAAAGTTCTCTGCCCAGTGCAGCAGAGAACTTTGTGTCAGAAGATAGCCTCCATCTTGCTTCCCCAACATAAACAGGAAATGAGAGCAGGTGATAATCATGTACAAATGAATCATAGAAATTCCAAACATGGAATTTTATCTTTATTTTCACTCACACTATCATGAATTAATTACAATCCTAAGTCAATAGTGATTATTGATCTCAGACAAATTAAGACAGGGTACTAAAATAATATGAAATTTAATGCTATTCTATTAGTGTGCAAATATTTGAAGAATGAAGTACATTGGTCCTGATGTTATAAATATTAAGAATGTATTATTCTTAATAATAACTTAGAATTGAAAACTTACAACCTAAAGGCATATCTCTGCTAATATCTTTTCAGGCAAAAACTTTGGGAATCTGTTACTTAAAAATATATGGGTATATTGGTCTTTGGGAGAAAGTCCACATTTAGGAGAAAATATTAATTTATAGTAGGTAGCATTACTACCTATTAATAGCTACTTATAAGTCTGTCTTAAAAGTAAAAAAAAATATGGCCACTGAAATACTACAGTGCCTCCGGGCAATGGTAGTACATGCCTTTAATCCCAGCACCTGGGAGGCAGAGGCAGGCTGATTTCTGAGTTCCAGGCCAGCCTGGTCTACAGAGTGAGTTCCAGGACAGCCAGGGCTACACAGAGAAACCCTGTCTCAAAAAGACAAAAAAACAATTAAAAAAAATACTACAGTGCCAGGATGCATATCAACAAAATATATAAAGTTAATACTACAGCTATCAACAACCTGTTTCTAAGCTTAAAGGAAATTTAAATAGGGATCCTGGAAATATTCTTTCATTAGATTTCATAGCATTATTATACTACAAAATTTCTATTCTATTCATAGATATTTGTATACTTTTTCTGTCTGTAGATTCTCAGGAACTTCTGCAGTCTGCACTGCTAGAGTAGTATTCTGGAAGATATCAGTGAAAATACAATGGAGTATAATCTGAATCTGTGAGATGTAGGCTAGATTTTTCAAAATTCACTTGAGTAAAGGTTCTTAAACACTTCATCCTCCATTCTAGCCCACCAACCAAAGGTAGCAGAGAAAGATGGAAAATAGGGCAAGGTGGATGTATACCTGTTTAGAAATAGTTCTTTACAGCTATACCAATCTTTGTTGTCAGGATATCAGCAGTCCAGTCCAAAACAGCAAACACTAATCAGTAGTAGCAGTCCAGTTGAACAGCAAAAATCAAACCCAAATCAGTAGTAGTGGCTTGATCCAGAAGAAACTACAAGGCTCAGCCAAATTGGCATGAGTCTGTTGAAGCCACAAGAAGCAGTCAGAATACCACAAGAAGTTCTTTGACACATTTCTTTCTACCATGTTATGGCAAGCAAAGATCAGTGAAGACCAGCAAAATGTTGCAAGGCAGAGCAATGCAAAATCATCATCAACAATTATCAGCAAAACATTGCAAGGTGAGCCGCTGCAAGACCATCCCCTTATTGTTTGTAGGGTTACATTTATATTCTCTCTAAACATTATGCGCCCTCTCAAGTGTCTTTTTTCAGCAAAATACACATGACCTCTCACAAGACAGCATCTAGGAAAACACCACATGTCTGTTCTCAACAAATCATCCTCTCAGGTGGCTGCTTCAGCAAAATATCCTCTGATAAGACAATTTTAAGCAAAGCATCACATGGCACAGCTGAGTTGCTACAGAAATCAAAAATTTTTACTTCATTGGGATTTAGTCTCTTTTATCTAAAAACTATTCTGATGTCTGAAGCTTTGAATAAAAATCATACATACTAAAAATTCCAAATTGACTGTATAATTTTGAAAGAAATCACCAAAGAAATAAGTCAAACACCTCTTCAAAGTATGTTAGTAAAATGAATACTAGAGCTAATGTTAATTCACACTTAAGTGGTAGCACTCTCTTAAGACAAGCTTTCATGGTAACAGAAAGCAGTGTGTGTGTGTGTGTGTGTGTGTGTATGTGTGTGTGTGTGTGTGTGTGTGTGAGAGAGAGAGAGAGAGAGAGAGAGAGAGAGAGAGAGAGAGAGAGAGAGAGAGAGAGAGAGAATTAAAAAATACATGTGTGCAATAGTAATTAGTGAAAAACAGGTTATGAATTTCAAGAAAAATATGGAGAGTTTAGAGATAAGGGATAGGGTAACTGCTGTAATTTATTACCATCTCAAAAGATGTTAGTTCTACTTTCATAGCAGAATTTCTGAGCCAGAATATTTTCAAGGGTTTATGATAAATGCCCAGTAAATCCATTTGTACATTTTTATGTGTTTTATTCACATTACCACTATATACCTTTTTGTTTTGAGATAATATCTCACTATTTAGAGTAGGTAATTCAACTGTCCTCTCACTGAACTATTTCAAGCTTACTTTTTTTTATTTTACTTGAGAATTTTACTAATTTTCAAAAGGTGGCCTTTACTCTCTTGCTAGCTGAATCAGTTTTTGAACATGCAATCTTCCCACTTCAACCTCCAAAGTAAGTAGGATTAAAGTCCTGTACCAAAAGATCCAACTGACTTTTTACATATTTCTTGGTAGTTTAAGGGCTTGGTACTGTTTCAATGGCCATGTGATTTTAATTAGAAAAGTTATTATAAAAAAGAGAATTTCAATAACTCTGGAGTCTCAAAAAAATATGGGTTAGAATATTTACTCAGTGTGCACAGATAACAAATTTGTTTTCTGCATGACACTGAGGATTGGTAGAGGCAAACCATGCCAGCCAAAACTAATCCTATTACATATTCTTCTGGAGCAGTGACAGCCTTTCAAATGCTGAAGAAAGGATCAAAGAATATCTGATTCAATATGATGGGCTGTGGTCTTAGTATACTATGGCATCTTCCGTGAAAATAGGTCATATTTTAGTACATACCCTCTTACAATCTCCACTCAGTAAGGAATGTTGGCATAATACAAGAAGCACTATTATTTCAACTTTTTTGTTGTTGTTGTTCTGAGAGATTTTCTCTGCTGTATGAAAGTTTTTGATTAGGAAAGCACAGAAAAGCATTTTAATGAATTAGAAAAAGAAATATTATCTTATGTTCAATTTAAAATATTAAGATCTATTTGGTGACAGGACAGATCAAAAAAAATGACAATGTTAGAGAGATGAGTGGGTCATGAGTATTCAAATGTTAGAGGCTATGTAGAAGTATTTCCAATTGAGAGCCTTCAGTCATAGAATATTTTTAAAATATGGTCAGTCTTAATCAGGCATATGTTTTCATATAAACTCTGACTATAATTCTCCTACCTAAAAGAAAGTACCTAATCCATGATGTCTATCAACTTGATTTGGAAGAATGACATAGTTTGCATCCTTTATAAACTAAAATTCATGTAGACAAACACTTATGCATACGGGATTCATTTTCATCAATGCTTATTACAAGAAATGCAGCTGAGAGAATATATAGAATGTGAAAAAGGAAAGAGAGTAGAGGATAAGAATGAACCACAAAGATCCCCACCATACATATGAGTACCTTCATCTCTTCACAGTCTTAGATGAATGAAAAGGATACTTTTGAAGGACATAAGCTGGCATGTTCCTGGTGAAGGGTCAATAAAAAGTGTTGTCATCTATGTATGTAAGTCCTGCACTGTGCAAGTCTTGGGGGATAAGCTGTAATATCATCAAAGAAGCCTTGAGAGACTAGGCAGAAAAACAGAACAAGAAAAAAATAAGGTGAAGCTATAGGATCTTTAGTGGAAACTGTTATGTACCAGTTGATGGCTAATATATGATGTCCCAAAAATAAGTTATAATGTAGACCCCAGAGACAAATAGAAGAGTGCACTCATTATATAACACAGTATGAGTAAAAGCTTGTACATCATTATGAAATAATCTGGCAAAATCCAGAGCTCAAAGTAGATGGATTTTAAAAAGTACAAAGCCATTGCTATTCTCAAAAATCTATTGGGAGTTTTTGTGAAATATTGAATTTTCCCAAGATATTTGACAAGGTGAATCATTGCTAGTGATCTTTCCAAGGTGCCATTTAAGCTATACTACTATAAATAAACAAGAAGTCTTTTTCTTCAGTAAATCCACACTAGAAAACAGTAGTCTTCTTTTGACACAGTTGAATGCAGGAGTTTAAGAAATGACATTTCTAAATTGATTAAATCTCACAGATAGATCTGAGTTCTAAAAAAAATATTGCTGACACTCCTCATAGAGAATTACTACTTCAAATCACAAGAGTGAAGTAAGTTATCAACATTTCACATCCAGCAATAATAACTTTTATTATTTTCTTTGTCTTTAGTTGAGAATTCCATACATAGGTTTTATTTGTTTTGATAAAATCCAGAGCCCATTTTCTCCTCTTATTTTCTTATCAACTCTACTTCCTTCCCAATTTCATGTGTTTTAGGTTAACATGCATAGTCTACTTAATGCTGTCTATATGTGCATCAGTGTTAGAAAATGAAAGTACAATAATCAACAGATGAGACCACATGAAACTAGAAAGCTTTGAAATACAGTAAAGAACATAAGCATTCAATTGATAAAACAGCCTATAGAATGAGAAATATTATTGACCAGCTATACAGCTAACAGAGGATCAGTCTCTTTAATAAAAAAAAAAAAGAGCTGAGCAAAGCTAGACAGCAAGAAAACAAATTTCTCAATTAGGTTCCTAAACTGAAAAGAGAAATATCAAAATATGCTTAAGTGCTTTTCTTAAATGATAATAAACAGCAACTTCTGAGCATTTCTCAATTGCTGTCTATTTCAAAGTGTTCTATATGCATTCACAACATAGAATGACCATTTTTTGATAGGATATTCAAGTCAAAATAAGGGGATGTGGTTCTATGGGCATTTTTTTTTTTGTTTTCATTTTTATTTTTTCACATGAAATCTTTTATGACATAAATATAAATGACATAATGAACATTGATTAGGATACATATATTCTGCAAACATAGATTTAAAATATAATCAGTGTATCTTCTGGTATAAACTGTTTTTACTTTCTGTTTCTTCCCATTTTTCTTTTAAAATAGTTTTTCTGTACAATATATTTACATTATGATTTCCTGTTCCCAAGTTCCTCAGAGATCCTTCCATTCTAATTCACACTTCTGTATCTCCTTAGAATACAAGCTGTCATTTAAAGAATAATACATAAGATAAGATAATACAAACAAATCTGAGTAAGATGAAACCAAGGAAAAACAAAGAAGCAAACAAACAAACAAAGCACAAGCAACATTAAAGAAGAAATAAACATTTGTACACACAAAAATCCCATAAAAATACAAAAATTGAAGTCCCATGTGTAAAGAACCTATAATGTTAGAAAAATGCCCTGACAAAATATGAAACAAAGACCTCCAAAGATGCCATTGAGTTCATTTTATGTTGGCCATCTACTTCTACACATGGAGCCTAGACCTTAAGAATGGTTTGTATCCCCAGTGAGACTCCACTGGAAAAAAACTAAATTTTCATTTGTGAGCTGTTATTTGTTAGAGATAGATTCTAGATTAGAGATGGAAACTTGATTCCATTTCTCTTCTCAGTTTTCGGAGCATAACTGGGGCAGACCTGTATAGGGCATGCATATTGCTACAGTATCTGAATTCATATGTGAATCAGTCCTGTTCTGTTTAGAGGGCCTTGTTTCCTTTGGATCCTTCATCTCTTCTGACTCTTAACAATGTTTCTACCTCCACTTCTTTAGGATTCTCTGGGCTCTCAGCAGAGGGATTTAATGGGGGCATCCTATTTAGGATAGAGTGTTCCAATGTGTCTCATTCTCTGCAGACTGTGTAGCTGTGGGATTTGGAGTTGTTCCCACTTACTGTAAGAGGAAGCTTCTCTAATGTTAGGTGAGAAAGGCATACATTTATAAGCACAGTATAATGTCATAGAAATAATTTTATTGCTACATACATTTAGCAAAATAATAGTATATGCTGCTTTCCCCTTGGTTTCTGGTCTATCTACTCTTGGCAAACAGACCAGTACCGTGTATGGATTCTAATCATTTATTGGTTGGTTCCTCTGACAAGCTTTGTGCCATTATTGCCCTAATGCATCTTACAGCAGGTCCCCACTATAGATTAAAGTGTTTGTACCTAGGTTTGTGTTTACTATTCTCCCTTGATATAATGCAAAGTACCTTCTGGTACCATGACAACCAGCCATGTTTAAATTTGATTGTCAGCTTGACAGGATTTAGAATCATCATAGGAACAAATATCTGAATATATTTGTAGGAAATACACCAAATATTAATGTATACAATATAATATATATCAGATACAATTACATATGTATACACATATGTACACACACACACATACACACACACACACATATGCGTGTTAGGTTAGTTAAGAAAGGAAGGCCCAGACTAAATGTGGCAACTCCATTCATGGGCTATGTTGGACTGAATAAAAGGACAGAGCAAACTAAGTATAAGCATTTATAAGTATAAGCTCTTTGCTTCCTTTACTACCTTACCATGATCTCAGGGGTATCAAGCACCAGCATAACAGGACATACTCCCTTAATTGTAAACCAAGGAAAATCTTGCCTTCCTTCCTTTTGTCAAGTTTTAAAAAACAAAAACAAAACGAATAAAAAAATCAAGACAAGTAACTAATACAAATAATGCCAAAATTCCTAGACAGTATTTTATGTAGCTAGAACGTACATCTGAGTACTTAGGTATGGTCTAACTTACAAAAGATTGAAGTTGGTGTCTCTTGAGAAGTCTCCAACACAAAGGTTTTAGTAATCAAGGTTTGGCATCCAGTCTACAATTTTAGTTTATAATGCAGCTGATTTTAAACATATATTGGTGATTTTTGTCTAATTATCATAAGATTAACTTTTAAAACAGCCTAACTTGCACATATTGAAGCCCACTTTCTATTTTATTCATTAAAATTTTTAACAATACTGAAATAGTTCAAGCACCTTTATTAATTAACTCTATATCATTAAAACCATGTCCTTCAGTTTAAAATGCTTTCACTCTTGTGTGTTAAATTTGTGTGGATGGCCTATAAACAGCCCTTAATTAGTCACATGTGTATTCAGATGTGGGCTCATGTGTTATAAACTAACACTGAAGTGTATAAGAAACCGTCAGTCAGATCAAAAGTCAACTAAAAATCATCCCCTTTGCAAAGCTGAGAGCCTGTCACAGTTAGTTAGTCATAATTGTTTAAAACATCAACCAAATTCTTATTCTAATTGAGCGTGAGTTGAAAGGCTACCCACTTTGAGGTCTTTGTTTTTATCACTTGTATACAGTTAAAAACTCCTATTTTGCTTTTCCTTGAAATTCCACTTGGAGTGGTAGATATTACTTGGTTTTGAAAATATACAGGTAGATCAACATATGATTTCAGAACCATTGTACAGTTTCCAATTATTCCTGTAAACATTGCCATGCAAATTTCCAAAGGTAAACTTCCTTCCTGTCTTTCCTGTATTTAATCTATTTCTCTAGATACTTTTGATTGGAAACAAATAGCATATATTTGTAATAATCATCTTTTTTTAGTCTAGTATTTCCCTTACTCTTATTTTAATTTGATAGAAATATGTAATGATGATTATTCTACAATATATCAGTAAAGTTTGTTGGGCTTAATCATGCCATTATAGGTATTCTATGAGCAATGTATGGGATCCATACATTTGCATTATGTCAATCAACTCCACATGGCAGTTTTGTATATCTTAATTTTTTTTTAATGTAAAGTGTTCATAAAAGTCTACATTAACTCTCACCCTATGGCCTCTGGTTAAAAATATCCAAGAAGTGATTTAATAACAGAAATCTTCCCTGTTCTATACACAGGACCATCCAAATGTCCATGGCCCTCTCAAGGAATTATGATTTTGTTCAAAAAAGTCAATTATCCCTTACATTTACTTTAGTAAAAAAAAAAATGGACGGGTTTCCCATGCACACTCACTATTCACAGTCCTTATTTTTCATGCATATCTGGGTATTTTTCCATGATTACGAACCTATCTGAAAGATTTGCTTTGTAGTTCATACCTAGTGGTGATGAAATCCCTGAAGTATTATATGTATACAAAGTAAAATGAATGAATAAATAAATAAATAAATAAATAAGCCTGACATTTTGGAAACTATTTTGCTAGTTATGTATCATTCAGCATGGCTCCAAGGAAGAATCTGACAGGGAAGAGGGAAAGGAAAGAAAACACATACTATAAAAATAACTTATTTGACTGAGATAATTGTCATCCTGGAGGCTTACTACTGAACAAACTTACACTTTCTAGTTCTTTCTGTACTCTCTGTGGCTGGTTCAATTCCACTGTTCTGGCTCAAAATTATTCTCTAGTTTGACTGATATAAATTGGTTTCTTTTGGCTTCTGATTCTCTGCTTTGACTCAAACTAACTCTGGCAAGCTGTTCTAAAGTTCTACCTCCTTCACATTGTCTGGCTTGGTCTGTATTCATCTTCAACACATCTCTGTAAAATCATCATGAAAATAACTGCCTCTAACCTCCATGAACTGAACTGTAACAACCTCCATTCCACTGAACTGCCTCTTAATTCACTAACTCGACCTGACTGAACAGAGCTGTCAGACTCTCCCTGCACTATTCTCATCAGAGTTGGGTGCACCCTATCTCTGAGTCATTCTGTCACATCTTTCTCTGATTCATCACTTTGTCTTGCTCTCAATCAGATGTCACTATTCAACATGACTGCTTCCTTCTTAAACACACTTTAATTACATTTTTAGAGATTAAAAAATGTATACTAAGGATCTGTATTCCATTTTGATCTCATAGACATAGAAGGTGTTTGAATGTGATCTCTTATCAAAACAGCCATGTTGCTGGTTTAACATTTCTCCACAAAATTCACACAGACACACAGATGTACAGAAAATTTGGGATCAAATTGACTGTGCACTGTGATGTAGAAACCACTGCACCCAAGAAGCTAGGGTGTTTATTATATCCAGTTGAATAGCAAGGTAATGGTTTTGTATACAGTTGAATTGAGGAGGTAGGTCTTATGATATAAAGCTGAATTAAGGGGGCAGGTTTAGCTGATTTTGGTAGAAATCTCTGTAAGGAAAAATATCTTCAAGATGTAAATATCTGGGGGAGTGTAGTGTTTCTAAACCCAAGCATCTGCACAGGGACCAGACATTGATTGTGTTATCCCTAAGAGCCTTATCCCTGAACCCTTTGGATTCTTTGAAATGAATATGCACAAATCAACAATATATGTTTCATTAGGACTAAATTCATTCAGGTATTCCCTCATTTTCCTACATAAGTAAATGATTTTACATTGATAATTTTGGTAAATCTAGAGAACTGTTTAGCTAGGGATAATTACTTCTTAATGTTAAGACAGAGCATTCCTGAATACACTATATTATATTCTATTAATTAAGTTTGACAGTTTCCTTGGTAAGAGAAGTCATTCTTCTTGAGTTTGTAAAACTACCACACAACTTCCCTTGAATGATTTTTCTTATAGTAGTTTTCTGATGTTATAAAATAATTATATCATTTCTCCCTTCCACTTCCTCCAATTCAACCCTCCCATGCACCTCTTACACTCTGAAATTCATAGTATTCACTAGGGAAGAGAGATGAAGACAAATCAAGAAGAAAAAAAAGGTAGGAAATTAAGGTAAGAGTAAGGATGTCTGAAATAGTAATATGACATCACATATCTACCTAAAATTGCATAAAAGATAAAACTACATATACACATGAAGTTTAAACAAAAATATCCCATTCTGGCCCCACGTTTCTTTCCACAAGAGCCATAAACTATCAAAAAAAACCTAAAATAAAAAAATCTAAAATAACAAAAATGAATAGTTTTTGATGATTCTTTAGATTTCATCATGTCCATTTGTTAATTGAAACCAACTCAGTCCTAAAGAAGGACAGCACCAGTTTGCAATCCCACCAGCAATGCAGGAATGTTTCTTTCTCCACAACTTCACTAGCGTCTGCTGTCACCTGAGATTTTGATCTTAGCCATTATGACTGGTATGAGGTGGAATCTCAGGGTTTTGATTTGCATTTCCCTGATGACTAAGGATGTTGAACATAGGTGCTTCTCAGCCATTCGGTGTTCCTCAGTTGAGAATTCTTTGTTTAGCTCTGTACCCTGTTTTATAGTAGGGTTATTTGGCTCTCTGGAGTCTAACTTCTTGAGTTCTTTGTATATTGGAAATTAGCCCTTTATCGGATTTACCAGCCTTTATCTGGTTGAGGAACCAGATGTTCCTCAACAGAGGAATGGATACAGAAAATGGGGTACATTTACACAATGGAGTACTACTCAGCTATCAAAAACAATGAATTTATGAAATTCTTAGGGAAATAGATGGATCTGGAGAATATCATCCTGAGTGAAGTTATCCAATCACAAAAGAACACACATGGTATGCACTCACTGATAAGTGGATATTAGCCCAGAAGCTGGGAATACACAAAATACAATCCACAAACCACAAAAAAAAAAAAAAAAAAAAAAAAAAAAAAAAAAAAAACTCAAGAAGAAGGAAGATCAAAGTATGGATACTTCGATCCTTCTTAGAACTGGGAACAAATTACCCATGGAAGGAGTTGCAGAGACAAAGTATGGAACAGAGACTAAAAGAAAGACAATCCAGAGACTGCTCCAACTGGGAATCCTTCGCATATACAATCATCAAACCCAGACACTATTGTGGATGCCAGCAAGTGCTGGCTGAAAGGAGCCTGATATAGCTGTCTCCTGGGAGACTCTGACAGTGCCTAACTAATACAGAAGTAGAGGCTCACAGCCATCCATTGGACTGAGCACAGGGTTCCCAATGAAGGAGCTAGAGAAAGGACCTAAGGAGCTAAAAGGGTTTGCAGCCCCATAGGAGGAAAAACAATATGAATTCATCAATACCCTCATAGCTCCAAGGGACTAAACCACCAACCAAATAAATACATATTGTTGGACTCATGGCTCCAGCTACAAATGTAGCAGAGGATGACCTAATTGGTCATCAATAGGAGGGAGAGGCCTTTAGTCTTGTGAAGGTTCTATATTCCAGTGTCGGGGAATGCTAGGGCTAAGAAGCAGGAGAGCGTGGGTTGGTGAGCAGGTGAAGGGAGGAGGGAATAGGGTTTTATTTTGAAGGGGAAACTGAGAAAGATATAATTTAAAATATAAGTAAATATCTAATTAAAAAAAGGACAGCACCCCCCAGCACTCTTTGCTTTCCTTTCTTATGGAATAATCTTATGTATGTAGACTTCTTTGGATTCTGGAACTATACCTGAGTTTCAATATTGCTTCTAGGCTCTGCCTTTGTTTTGTCTCTCTGGGTTACAGAAAGCTAAAGATGTAATGATCAAGAGAGACCTAGGGTTCACCTTCTTTCTTTTCTATATCACAGATACCCTCCTGCTTTATTACCTGTTACCAAGCATCTTGCATGTTTCATTTGCAGTGGGAAGCTAAATCCAGTTTACATTACTCCATTATGACCAGAATGAGCTGTTATTTCATGTTTCCAGATCTGGGGATTGAGATCAGGGTATTAAAAGTACGTTCTACCAAAAAGTATCAGGGTAAATTTTTTGAAAATGAAAAATATAGAATTGTATTGTGTTTGTTATGTCCGAAGTGCTATTCTATATGCTTTGGATATAGTAATGATAATTTGTAAAATAACACATGAGGTATGACCCCAAAAATGTAAGAGTACAAATAATGGTAACACTGCATGTTTCCTTAATAATAGAAGCTGATATTACATTATCATTACACTTTCATGCAGTCTCAACAGTAGCTGCTTTAACCTTCCAGACACATCAATTTCTGTATTAGAATGTTCCATTTTAGTACAACTGGAAGAAATAAGACTTTCTCAGTTCTTCCTACCAATACAGAAACATATAAATGTCGCTTCTGCTACTGATTTTCCATACAAATGGTCCAGTTCTGATCTCCCCAAAGCAAGAATTAATCACTGGTTTGACAATGAAACAAACCAGAGATAGTGAAAAGCACTAGGAGACAGGAAGAAGTGTTAGCACTTGTGGGATACATAGAAATTCCTTGGTTATTCTAACATTTTCTTTGATTTGAGGAGTTCAATCATTATTCCTTCTTCTTAGCTGGAGTTATGCATTCTGACTAGAAGTAAAGTATTTAATTTGCTTGGCTTACACAGACTTTAGGGTGAGATGATTAAACTAAAATAACCCAGGACCAAGAGAGGATCATTTTATGAAATCCTTCTGTGGTTTGAGAATATGGAACTTTGTTTTTCACATCTGGGGAAAAAAGTGTAAAAGCAAAAGAAAAATAAAATCTGTGCTTGGAAGTAGACAATGGAAAACTCAATTATTTTTGTCCCAATTCTAATGAATTTTCTTTCTCATGTTCCCTGAAATCTAAAACTCATAAAAAACAAAGTATGTAAGAAGATATGTAAGATGAAGTATAAAACTGAACAGGGTAACTCTCCAGATTACTACCAACACATTAAAGTATTACAGATCTGATCAGATCCATGGTTTTCTGAAGTTAAATAACCTGTCACCAAACATAAGGGCCTACTCTTTGGCCTGGGTAAGGGCCTATAGATCTATTTATCCTATCAAAGATTTTTTTTAATTTTAAAAGAATTTTTCACCTATTACAAATGTAATTGAAACTCAATGAAATAACCAAATTTTTCCTTCATCATGCCTTCTGTTTTGTAAGCAAGTAGCTGAGTGAACAAAAGCCATGGATATGTCTCCAATCTAAGGATAACCTGTGTTTGGATGGCCTCTTGTTTGTACTCATTTGGGATTCTGAGGTGACTGACTGCAAGTATTCTGTAACCTAATTTATTTTGAGGCATATTGGTATAGAGGTGTATACCTTTCAGGAATAAGTTTGATACTCAATCTATTAATATTTTTAAATTACATTATATTATATTATATAAGAATAACAATACAACTGATGAATCAATAACACCAAGACAAATTCCCACTATAAAAGAATAGGTTATAGAAGCAGAATCCATTTAAAATATCTATACCCAAAAGATATACTGTAAAAAATAAACAATGAAATTTTTCAAAATTGACTTTAAAGTACCAGAAGTTGTGAAATTCAATGGACATTATCTAACTGCAATAAAAGAAAAATATTTATAAACCAATCTTAGAGAAAGATTTACTCATATTTTACAAATTTTACAAAGCCTTTGCCATATTATGAAAAGCATTCATCTCCCAAGAACATATAAGAAGCATTATTTTATAGAGGTGAATCTTCTGAAATATACTTTGTTGGATGTGAGTGTCCAGGTCTGTAAATTATGCTTTTATTTTCCAAATCATTCTGTTAGGAAATATTTTTACTGATTAAATTCACTTTCATAACCATTTTTGTTTATTTTTACTTTTAGCATCCTGGTCCTTCACTTGGTCTCTCAACAGGTATAAACTTCAGAGTATGCCAACATTGCATTTGTTGAGGCATATACCTACCATATTTCAACTCAAGCCTGTGAATGTCTTAATGGTCATATGAATGCTGGGTATTAAAATTGCTGTTTAGACAACTGATGGCCAACAAAAATGTGGGTGAGAAAATACTATTTTGAAATGAGGCACAGAGCACTCAAAAGAGAGTCCCTTGCTCTTTTATTCCCTCTTCAGTTTTAACAGCAGGAGTTTAAAGTTATTTGGGGATCCAATTTAGAAGAAATAGAAATTTCTTCTTCCTAATCCAAAGTACTGTTTGGTCTATTATTAATTTTAGAGTCCCTGGTGCAGGAAAAATTTGATTAAAGGAAAAATAAAGAGGAGAGAAAATAGTTGGATAGAGAAGAAGAGAGTGCTAAAGCAGAAAAAAAAGTTTTATCAAAACTTACTGATAATTATTTTAATTAAAAATATTTAGCTTGGAGGATAAAATGTGTCCTGTCTACAAAATGTGCAAGGACAAAATGGAGCAGAGATGGAAGGGCTGACCAATCAATGACTGGCCCAAATTTAGACCCATCCCATGGGCAAGAACCAATCACTGACACTATTAATGATCTCTTATATTTGCAGACAAGAACCTAGCATAACTGTCCCCTGAGAGGCTCCACCCAGCAGCCAATGGAAAGAGATGGAGAGACTCACACCCAATCATTGGATGGAATTCAAGGAGTCTTAAATAAGAGTTAGAAGAAAGATTGAGAGACCCAAAGAGGACAGGAACACTATAAAAGACCAACAGAGTCAACTAACCTGGACCTGTGGGGTCTACAGAGAATGAATCACCAAAAAGAGAGTGAGTACAGTTTGGACACAGGTCCCCTGCACATATGGAGTAGATGAGGAGCTTGCTCTTCATGTGGGTCCACCAAACAACTGGAGCAAGGGCTATACCTGAGATTGGTGCCTGCCTGACTGCTTGTGGATGCTGCAGCCCTAAATGGACAGAGTTGTCTGGCCTTAGTGATTTGATGTGTGGATATGCAGTTGGGGGAGTGTTGACACTCAGAGGGGGACTTCCTCTTCTCAAAAAAGAAGGGAAAGGGGGAATGGGGAATGAAGGGGAGGACTTGTGTGAGGGGGTACTCGGAGCAGAGGAAGGGCTGATATTGGATGGTAAAATGAATAAGTAACATTAGTGATGATGATGATGATGATGATGATGATGATGATGATGATGATAATGATAATAATAATAATAATAATAATAATAATAATAATAATAATAATAAATATGTGATAGGGTAAAGGTGCCACAGATTTTGTGGGAGTAAATTACACTTTCAACTTGAGGGCCATGAATGACACTGCCTGGTAGACAGGACTGAGGCGGGGTAGCCCAGAGACCTAGGATAGAACTAAACACACATGGCAACAAGTTCATGATAGTTTGCTATACTCATAAACTAGAGTCTATGCCAGTTGTCATCAGATGGGCTTTATTGAGCAACTGAGAGGATGAGATGCAGAGACAAGAGCCAAACCTTAGGCAGAGCTCAGGAAACCCTACAAAAGAGAGAGAGAGTTTAGGCATACTTCTTTGGTGCTATTTTACTGGGGTCTATTATCTACCACCCTTTCAACATTTATTCTATCCCAATCCCTCCCAACACTCACCCCTACACTAGGTAGGATAGAAAAAGGTTAGATAGGAAAGTGGGCACATATCACTTTCAACTACTTCCTACTGATTAGGGTCTTTGAGTTCCTTGGGGGATGGCCATCTCCATTGACAGAAAATCTCCAAGGAGCAATCCAGCAATCCAGCCATCCAGCCATCTGGCAATCCACCAATCCAGCCATCTAGCCATTCCGCCATCTGGCAATCCACCAATCCAGCAATCCAGCAATCCAGCAATCCAGCAATCCAGCAATCCAGCAATCCAGCAATAGTAAACACAGCAGCAGGGACCAGCAGCAGCCTGGATAACAGCACGTGGAATAGCAGCTACTACATGCCTTCTCAGGGATCTTACAATTTTTTATTAATTAATTTATTTTTTAACACTCCATATTTTACTTCCCATACCCCATCCACCCTCTGACTGTTTCACATCCCATACCTCCATCCTTTTCTGCTATCTCTATATGGATGCCCCAACCCAACCCCACCAGACCTTTAAACTCCCTGGGGCCTCCTGTCTCTTGAGGGTTAGGTGCATCTTCTCTGACTAAACCCAGACCTGACAATCCTCTGCTGTATGTGTGTTGGGGGCCTCATATCAGCTGGTGTATGCTGACTGTTTGGTGGTCCAGTGTCTGAGACACCTCAGAGGTCTAGGTTAATTGAGACTGCTGGTTCTCCTATAGGATCCCTTCTCCTCAGCTTCTTTCAGCATTCCTTAATTCAACAACAGGGGTCAGCTGTTTCTGTCCATTGGTTGAGTTCAACTATCTGCTGCATCTGACTTTCAGTTGCTTGTTGGGTCTTCCAGAGTGAGGTCATGCTAGTTCTCTCAGTAATAGTGTCAGGCCCTGGGACCTCCCCTTTAGCTGGATCCCACTTTGGGCTTGTCACTGGACCTTCTTTTCCTCAGGTGCCTCTCCATTTCCATCCCTGTAATTCTTTCAGACTGGAACAATTATGGGTCAGACTGGAACAATTATGTGACTGTGGGATAGCAACTCCATCCCTCACTTGATGTCCTGTCTTCCTGCTGGAGGTGGGCTCTATAAGTTCCCTCTCCCTACTGTTGGGCATTTAATCTAAGGTCCCCTCCCTTTGAGTCCTGAGAATCACCTCCCAGGTCTCTGGTGAATTCTGGAGCGTTTCCCCCACCCCCAACCTCCTATCTCCCAAGGTTACCTGTTTCTATTCTTTCTGCTGGCCCTCAGGGCTTCAGTCCTTTTCCCTCACCTAATACCAGATCAGGTTCCCTTCTCCCTGCTCACTCTCCCCCTCCCCCACATCCACTTTCCCTCCCAGATGCCTCCCTCCATCCCCACTGGTGATTACTTTCTTCTCTTTCCCAAGTCTTGACTTGAGCACTTCACCTTGTTGACCTTTTTGAGTCCTGTGGACTATATCTTGGGTATTCTGTACTTTTTTGGGGGGGGGCTAACCTCCACTTATTAGTGAGTACATACTGTGCATGTCCTTTTGGGTCTGAGTTACCTCACTCAGGATATTCTCTAGTTCCATCCACTTGCCTGCAAAACTCAGAATGTCCTCATTCTTAATAGCTGAGTAGTATTCCGTTGTGTAGATGAACCACTGGGGGATCTCACATTTACACCCTCTTAGAGTCCTCAGAATTCCAAGTAGAATTCTGAGGCTGGTAAAATTCACATGCCTCCTAGATCATGAGACAATCATAGTTAGCAGCTGTAGACAATCTGAAGCAGTCCCATATCCCACAGCTGAGATTAAAACAAAAACACGTTCACATAACATAATTTGATTTTTAAAGGAACCAAAATTCTCACTGCAGGGGAGGGTAGATTGTAGGAGTCAGAATGGTCAAGGATATCACAAGAACATAAACTACAGAACTGACTAAACAGTGAGCATATGAGCTTGCAGAGAAATTTAGCAACAGTGACAGAACGCCTGAAGGTCTGAATTTGGTCTTATGCATATAAGGTTTGAGTGTGTAGTTTGGTCTTCATGTTAGATTCCTAACAGTGGGAGTGGGGTTTGTTTCTGACATTTTAGCCAGCTCTTGGGACTCTTTTCCTTCTACTGGGTTGCCTTCTCCAGCCTGGATACATAGTCTTATTGTAATGTTTTATGCCATGTTTGGTTAATATCCCTGGAATGCCTACTCTTTTCTGAAGGGAGACTGAGAAGGAGTGGATCTGGGGTAGAGTGGAGGTCAGAGGGGAGGACAAGCAGAAACAGAGAGAAGAGAAACTGTTGTCAGGATGTAATAGATGTGAGAAGAAATTAAAAGAATACATATAGTTGAGCATAGCTTTCTTTCCAACATTTAACACACCATTTTCCTGAGTAGAATGACACAGATGTAACTGGGTTACAACTAAAATACATCATGTTCAGGGACACCTCAGAGTTTGGATTAAAAATTATAACTTTATTTGTTTATCATACAAATTGATATATCATGGTTTAATGGGAAGTTCTATTTCTGCTACATAATTGAAAACCATCCTTTCAACGTTCTTCTGGTAGTGGAGAGGGAATATAATAGCTAACAAAGAGCAGAGGTCAAATGTTCACTATCATTTCATCTGCTACTCCTGGTGCTCTTATATATAAAAAGGCATTCTTTTAGACATATATAATGAAATGTACAGACTTAATTTGTAATTTGTATCTTATTAAGTGTCAAAGCCCAAGTATCCTCAGGCTCAAACAAATAGCTGCAGGCAACTAATGAATGCTGAGTGGAGAAAAAGCCTTTCCCTGGGAAAAGCACAACTAGTTATCCAATACTTAGGGGTCGTCCCTGGAAACATACAAACATGCACACAAGTAACATTATACAGACCAAAAAGGTTTTATTTAGAAATATGAATGTATGCAAGAAGGGATATATGCGAGGGTCTTCAGGGAGGAAAAAGAGAGGAGAAATGTTGTAATTATATGAATCTCAAAGCAAAACATTTTTTCCTAATTATTTTATTCTAGAGTAGCACCTTTTAGAATATTGTAAATGATACAGAACAAGAAGTGCTTGAAACAGAGGTACTCTTCAAACTGCTTTTGAAAGTTTTATATTGAAGATCTTCATAGTGATTAGCTAGACAAGCTGGGCTCCTACATAGTAAATCTGCTTGCAAGTCTTGATCTCATTGTTACTATGATATCTCCGACTTTGAACAAAACTCCGACAAAGTATCTTACCCAAGACTTGATTTCCCATCAACTCAAATCTAGCTTATGCTTTAGCCTTAAATGCCCTTCCTTAATTTTTTCTCTGGCATATGTAATCTAAAGGAAAAAAATCAAAGTCATCCAGTGTGTCTCAGGGACAATGGGATTAGTGTTTTAAAAAGGGGGAAATTTTAAATCATGTATGGGATTTTGCATTAGTCACTCAGATTGTCCTCTGGCTCCTCTGGCTTTGTGCCTGTGTCCCAGGGGATGGAAGGGCAAATGACAGGGATTTCAAAGATTGGTTAAAATCTGAAAGGACTCTTTTATTTGAATCTTCCAACAATTTTAGAAACCTAAGGCAATAGTACTTTGCAAACTCAGTCTTCCTGGATTAGGAGAAGGGGGTGAATACAAGGGTGGAGAATGTTTTCCTATTCATGGTTTCTATTGAACATGAAAATGTCACAGCCTTAGAACAAGGCGTCAGCTGATAATTAGAATGCAGAATGAGTTGAGATGGTATTTTATTCTGTGGGATCTTGGGAGATTCCACTCCTATGTTGATAATGTGAGATAAAACACAGAGCATAGCAAGGGTTTGGATGCAGATATCAAGATGATAAAGACATAAGAAAGAGGAGTGGTGGGAGCTAAAAGCACTGACTTTCACATGGTATGTGCTCCTGAGGTCACCCTAGAAAGGTTAATATTTTATGAAGAATGTGAGACCATATACAGAGCACAGCTCCTGGTTGAGGAATGGGGACACCCACTCATTTCAAAAATGTTAACACAGAATTGATCAGATCTAAAGGAAATTCAGGGACAAAGAGTGGAGCAGAGACTGAAGGAAAGACCATCCAGAGACTGCCCCACCTAGGGATCCATCACATCTGCAGCCATCAATGCCAGAAACTGCTGCTGATGCCAAGAAGCACTCACAAACAGGAGACTGCTATAGCTGTTCACTGAGAGGCTCTGCCAGAGCCTGACCAATAAACATGCAGATGCTCACAACCAACCATCAGAGTGAGCACTGGGACCCCAGTGGAGGGACTAGAGAGAGGACTGAAGGAGCTGAAGGGATCTGCAAACCAATAGGAAGAATAACAAGACCCTATAGAGCTCCCAGGGACTAAACTACCAACCAAAGAGTACATGTGGCTTCAGCTGCATGGGTAGGTGATGATGGCCTTATGTGTCACCAATGGGAGGGGGGCCTTGGTCCTATAGAGACTAGATGCCCCAAAGTAGGGGAATGCTAGGTGGGTGAGTGGGTGGGGGGGCTCCCTCATAAAAGCAGGGGTCATGGGAGATGGGATCTCAGATTTATGGAGAGGAAATCTGGAAGGGGGATAATCTTTGAAATGTAAACAAAAAAACAATAAAAAATAAGAAAATCAGAAACACAAAGGCTCCTGGCCACACTGTTCATATCAAATACAATCCATATCAAGTATAGTATGTCACAAACAGATCTGAGAAGACCTGACAACATCTGGTCTTCTAGTTGGAACTTCTCTTGCTCTGTTTAAATAGCATCTTTAAATTAGATCTTGTATCCAAGGAATTGGAAAATGCACTTTGTTATTATTTAATATTTTGCATAAAATAAATTATTTTATGTAAAATTACTTGAAAATAAAGTAATTATTAGAGTATTAAATTGAATATCTGTTCAGTTACAATTGCCAAAGTCATCTCAGTACCACAAAATGCCTAGAATTCAAGAGGCTACTATGTTTCCATTTCACTCTCATCTTCATATATATCTTAGTTATTTTAGGGTTTTTTTATCTTGTCTTTCACATAAATTGAGAGTAATCTTCTCATTTGTCAATATTAATTAAAAATTATTGCTGATTCTTTGTGTAAGTGCCTATATGCACATTCCTGGAGAATGAACATTTATCCTGGCCCCAATGCTGACACAGAGCAAGAATTTTATTCTAATATCAAGAAACAATGCATATCTGCAATATACTGAAATTTCCATCCAATAAACACAGTTTGTCTCTGCATTTATTCAGAAGTTCTTTGATTTATTGACTTTTATACTTTTATTATAAGAATACTGGGCCTACTTTCAAATTTAGACTAACACATTTTAAGTTTTTTTTTCAAAAATTATAAATGGTGGTGTAATTTTTATTTTGATGTGGATATACTTTACTAGTTTTCAGAAACACAATAGACTTTGCACATATCTTGTATCACTGCTTAATTTTCTCATTATTTTAGGATGTTTTTATGGATTCTTTGGAATGTTCACAAAGGACAAATATACTGTGAAAAATAAATTGTTACATAGATTTGACACATGGCACTTCAGTCATGAATGTCAGAGATTAATTGGAAATATTTCCCATTAGCTGGACCATGGATTGTTTTCACTGAACTTTCTTGCTGTAATACCCTAAATAACATACTCCAGAACAAAGTTTGCATGTACTCAGATAATTAGAAAATGTTCTACTCCTTCACAGCCTCCTTTAGCACTCAGCTAAATGGTTATCTGAGAACTTATTTTGGAATATTATTACCTTTGAGAAAGCATTGTTATTGGACACTTTTTTCTAGAAGACATTAATGTGTATAATTAAAAACATACAATTCAACTTCTCTGCAGGACATCTATGAAACCGTTTATGGGTTTTTTTTTTCTTGTCCTTCTAGGTGTAGCTCAGGGTAATGAGAACAAAGTTATTTTTAGGTTGGCATAAGTGTTTTGGTTGCTCTAAACTAAAAGGCCTTATTTAGAGTCTGTATACA
This sequence comes from Mastomys coucha, assembly GCF_008632895.1. Taxonomy (NCBI): domain Eukaryota; kingdom Metazoa; phylum Chordata; class Mammalia; order Rodentia; family Muridae; genus Mastomys; species Mastomys coucha. Next base: position 33,926,492 of record NW_022196897.1, read on the forward strand.
CTACTATGGAACATTGTGTTTTATACAAAGCTAATTGCTTTCTTTAGTTCTGCCATTATCCATTTTTTTCTAATAAGGCTTTTGCTACTAAAGAAATGAAAATAGAGTCACATTGTGTTGCTGTTTGAAAAAAAGCCTTTAAGAAAAGAGGATCTATTTTTTTTTTAAAAAAATGGCACCATTCCACTACTTACCCCAGTTTAAAGAGAATTAATACCTTTACTTTGAGAATTAATGAGTAAATATGTCTTCTACATGTTAAAGCAAGGAACCAGGAGACTACAGATGATTTTAATCTTCCTGCATATTTGCAAAGAGAGCAGATGAAAAACTTACTATTTCTGCTCTAAGTTATTTGAATATTTAAAATAGATTTTTATAATTTTTATTATAGTATTTTGTACATTGGTTGCTAAAAAAGCAATATTAACTTCTTATGGATTTTGAACAAAGGAGATTAGTATCTACATTGGAAAAATGTCAGACTATTATTAAATAGTTGTTCAAAGTCTTACTATCAAGTTTCAAGCTCAATTTATCCTGAGAAATGAATGCTAAGTCCAATAGAAAACCAAACCTCTATCCCCAGGTCATTGAACATTTGATAGTATATGGAGACATGGTCCTTAATAGTTAATATAGGCTATGACTGTATTATCCATTCAGATAGGAGAAGGCTTTGATGTAATCAGTGTGGCTCTTTCGTGTGTCTGGTCACACAGGAATGAATACCAAGTCTTGCATAAGACAGAAACTTAGATCTTTATCAGACTGAGTTCACTCATTTTGGGGATAGATTGAGCCAAATGTAGGCAAACAAGATTATCCATGAAATAATCTGTATATATGGAAAAATGGTAATATAAGAAGTAAAAGGGGCCAGCAAATGTGTTCTTACTATGAATGCTATCTTTCCCATCAATTTTATGAATAGCAACAAATTTTGAAAGACAATTTCTCATGTACTTTTGGAGGTTTTGGTTAGACTTACAACCTGAAAATAATGAACTACTCATTGAAGAGACATTCAGCTTGTGAAATCACAAATGTGTACTCTTTGTTTCCTACCACACACACTCTTCTTTCCAAGGTTGTCATACCATATTGACCAGGTGACATCTTACTTCTTTATTTTTCTGCTCCAAGCTGTTACCAGGTACTCTGATAAATAGGATCTTCAGTCAAAAATTATCTACTGCAAAATATCTCTCAAGATTAATCATTGAAACAAGTCATACATGATATATATATATATATATATATATACATATATATATATATACACAGGCATATATACATACATATACATAATATACATGTAAGCATATACAAACATATACACATACATATACATATGTGTGTATACACACAACAATGTGTATATGTATAAACACATATGTGTACATACATACATATACATGTACACACATATATATGTAGAACTCAGCTCCTTACAGTTGAAGGACTGTGTGTTACCTGATTTTATTGTATATATAAAACATGTGTATGTTGTATATAAATATATGTATATATATACATATGTATGTATATATATGGGAAATTTTCAGTATTATGTGGATATATTTGTTTATATGTGGATATATATAAACATATATGTACATGTATATGATCAAGGGTGACACATAAAAGTGTTTCTAAGATCATAATGAAAACTAGATCTGCTTTACTGTCTTTGAGAAAATATCTAGAGGAACAAAGGGGTGACCCTTATACATGGTAATCAGTAATAAATGAAACTAATTGTGATCAAGCTCTAGTTTTGTGACCCCTTTCATGGTTTTTACTCTTTGATTTATACTCTCCTATATAACATACGAGTTATGCAGCTAGAAAACAAAACTTCTTGCATTTATCAAAGTACCCACTTGAAGTGGATAGCAGAGAGGCCCATTTTACCTAGTGTTTTTATATGTAGGGCTATTTACTGAGATTGTCATAACAAGGAGATCAGAATGAGAAATGGTTTTAGTTGATGTGTGTAGATAGAACCCATGGCCTTTATACTCTGATGTCTTCCTCTTTAATGTGTAATAGGACAAACAGATTTTAAAAGTGTAATTTTAGCGACTGGCTTATAGACTTTCAGACATGATGATTATCTTATACAAGTCAAATCTAACCATAATAATCTAACATAAATCTAGCTAATCTATCTAAATTTCTTGAGATAAAGACAAAAAAATATTATGTCACAACAGAAAATCACAGAGAAATAGACCCTAACAAGAATTAGCTCATAGTGTAAGTCTTACCATGTGGATGACACAAGAATTGCTTCAATATTCAAACACACATGGGTGGAAAGGACAAAGTGACAAGGAGTCCGTGAGGCACCTGATATGCAATAGAAACCCTATACCACACAGATCTTCAACCTTGGGGATCTGAGTTCTATCAGCTGATCTCCCTCCAGCCTCCACAACAACCCCCAGCTAAAAAGCACAAAGTTAGACAACCCTATTACTTTCTAAAATTAAAAACATAAGAACCAGTAAGCTCTGGCCTGAACCATGATAAAGCAGGGTTACATTATATTATACGCACTGAAGATGTAGCAATTTGCTATGTCAATGATGAGTGCTATAGCACATATATAATGAACCATTTTCATCAAGTAAGGAAGTGTAAGCACATAGACACACATTCAATGGTAAACAAATAAACTATAATGTTTAAATTGTATGCTTTACTTAGAACAGTAAGAAAAATTGGGGATTATCCTCTTCAAAGTCACTTAGCATTAGTTAGAAAACATAGTGGCAGAAAATTTCTTCTCACTATTACTGAAGACCGAGTAGTAATATCTACATCCAAGCATCTTCTAACAAGTAAATAAACTTATGAAGTCTAGAGCATCAAGCAAGTGTGTTGAAACAAACTGTAATTCTACTATTTGGAAGACAGAGGAAAGTGGATCTCATGCTTCCAGGTCAGTTTAACATACAAAACTACACAACTCCTTAAGGAGCAGATTAAACTATGACTCTTAAATCTCAAGGGATGGGGAAGTAGCACAGTGGCATAGCTCTTGCTTAGCATGTGCAATATCTTAGGTTCAATACCCACTACTGCCGAAGCTATATATAGAGAGGGTGGGGTATAACCAGGAAAACACATAGGCAAAATAAATCTAAATAGCACCCTCATGTCAGAAGCTGAAGGAAAGAAAAGGTAGGCAGCATTGTGAGTAAGGTTTTGAAAATGTGCCCTAAAGAATGTATTGTCTCTATAGATATGGATATAGATATGTAGATAGAGATAGATAGATATATTACATTGTTGTGTGTCTGTGTGTTTGTGTTTGTGTGTGTGTGTGTGTGTGTGTGTACTCAGAGTTTATAATCTCTACCAGACCCACAAGCTGAGTGTTTTTGTTTTCAGTAGATCATATGACCCACTACAGTATAAAGGAGATAACGAGGCAGCCATTTCATCTGCCCTTTCATCTATGTCTTCAGTGCGTAAAGGGATGACAAATTATGTTCTTTCTCTGTATCAGTTTGGAATATTAGAGGGGAAGATCCTACTATCAAAGAAGAAGTAAAAAGACCAGCTTCATAAGGTAACTCCACATAATCATACCTGGAGCTGTTGAGCAGACAGCCTCCCTTGTAATTTAGCTGCTGCTGAAGCTTGAAATACTGTGGGTTTGTGGGATCTGGTCTCTAGTAGCAACTGTGACCATTATTTTTCTCTTTTATTGTATTTCCTTTTAAACTATGCTTGAGATCTTTGTTGTAGAGGAATACCCTGTGGCACCAGCCTGGTGTGTAGAGACTTCAGTGAGATTCAGAGCTTGAAAGGCTGTAGTATAACTGTGATGAATCACAATGACAAGGCTGAGTTGCAGCTAAATCGTGAATGAAGAAGTGAATTCAAACTTGCTTTCTTTGACAGTTAAAAGGGGAGATGAGTGGCTACCTGAGGATTAGATCATGATCTTTTTTGCCTGTAAGAATGGCCACACACACTGTGTGCCACTACCCTAAGATCAAACCTTCAAGGCTTGCACTTGCTCTATCCAAAATAAATATCATCAGCTGTCAAGTGCACATGTTATTAGCAACAGGCTGCTTTTGTTGATCATTCATGAAGGTGGGGAATTTGGCATTGATCCAAGGTTGAGCAATGTGTGAGTGAGATGAAAGAGTCTTGCCTAGGTATGCAGAAGAAAGACCAGTGTAAATACAGCCATGCAGTTAACAAAGCAACACAGTTATTATAGCCCTCCCATGGTGTATAACTACAAACTCACCAAAGGTAGCTTTAGAGAGACTTTTCCTTGTGGTGACTTGTATCTTCCTGAAACATTCTAGTGTGTAAGAACTCAGGGTTAGAGCCAATTCAAATTGGAAACCCAAGATAAAGTAATTGATGTCATACTGAGTATTTTATTTTTGGAGTGACAGGAAGAAATGCCTATGGCTACTTTTGTGCATTTTCCAACTAGTCTCTAATTAACAGGCCTGACAAGATACACATAACTTGAAGGAGAGATGCACCAGAATTGTACCTTTGGAAAAGAGAAAGAAAAATAATATTGCTGAAGCACAGTGGGTCTTTCAAAGATATACTTGGTGGTGAGTGTCGACTTCACCTTTATTCCCAGTATCTCCTGCCAGCCAAGTACCAGAAATATACAGTGTAAATGGGATTCTGGGTTTTATTCAGTCTCAAAGGTGGGGCACTTTCTTTTCATATTTTTGGTGGTTTTTGTTGTTGTTTGGTTTCTTTCTGCCCAACAAACGGAAGGGAATCTATTGTTCTAGTGTTAACTATCTTGCTGATAGAATATTTTGGAATTTAGAGAAAGTAAGGTATTAGTAATTTATGTTACATTAAGTATACAATGTTCACTGAACTATACTGAGCACAGTGTTTCCAATGATGCTTAGAGAAAAATAGAGCTTAGCTTTGCAGCTTGCTTGGGCAGGAAAACCGAAATAAGAATCTTCTAGTCTTGAAAGCTCGCAGACATTTCAAGTAATGGAGCCTCAAATGTCTTCGCCATAATCCTAGTTCCTCCTGACTTGCTTAAGTAAGGCATCTGGGCCTATTTCTGAGATTTGGACATAGGAAATTTCTCAGTTCTGTTGTACGCCAGTCCCTGCCCTTTAATATTGCATGCCACTACTTTTAATAGATTTCGGAAAGCTTGTTCCAAATACATCCATTGACCTTATGACAATATCTAGTTTGTCTGCTGGCTTTGAGATTAATAAAGATTAAGAAAAGATTAAAGGAGAAACAAACAAAAACATAGATATTATGCATATAAGTAAAATATGCATTTGATTTATCTATGTATAGAACGGGGTAGAGTAAGAGAGAAGACAGAAGACAAAATGACTAAAGTAGCTGACATAATTGTAGTTGTAGTGGACTAGACATGCAGCTAAATGTTGGAACTTTTTCTTAAAGTAAAATCATTTCTGTTCTGAGAAATCTTGGCATTTTCTCTTAGCCCTGGACTAGCTGTATGACACTGATACGCATGGCATAAAGCACCCACTTTCCTTTAAAATCAACGAATATGTGTTATCTGTATCTAAAGAACTGCAAAACGCCACCAAGATGTGTGTTTGATAAAGCTAGTATATATTGTGGGCCAGCCAAATAGATACATATGTACAAGCATCGGCATCTCCATAAAAGAGAAGACATTATTTTTACAACACTTGCATTTCTGTGAATGGGGCTTTCCGATTTAGTCCAGACATGGAAGTGGCCCTTTGAACACCAATTTCTCTTCAATTCTCTCCTTTGAGAGGATTAATTGATAGAAGTGACCCTCAACTTCATTTTTTTGTGGATACCTCTGGGATTTCTGAAAGATGTCCACTTCTCACTGGAGAAAAATCTGCATTTGCAAATTTCCCTTTGATATGTTTTTGGTTTTTGTTGTTGCTGTTGTTTTACTGCAGTTAATTAGTTAATGAAGTTTTGAGGCAAGGTAGCTCAGGATAACCTGGAACTTACAGTATAGTTCAGATTGGCCTTGAACTTGTGTCAATTCTCCTAACTTAGCCTATGATATTCTAGAGTCATTTATTTGTCACCATGTCCAAGCCTTGCATCCTTATACATTAGTTCATAATTGTTTTTCTAAATTAAAACCTTAAACTGTTAGATTTCTCCACTTTATTTTGAGGTTTTCTTTTCTCCCTGTGCTCATGGGTCAATCAGAACTCACTATGACAGAAACGAGATTTAACTTAGAGATAAGCAAGCCAGATAAAGGTGAAGCTTGAACTACATAATTTCTGGTGTGTTGAGGCAGAAAAGACATTTAAAAGAGAAGGCTTTTTCAAAATGTTGTTTATTTCTATGACACACAGAAAATTTTAATAATCATTTCAGCAAAAAAAAAAAGTTAATGTAACACATGGGAACAAATAAAATTAAGGAAGATTAAAAGTCAAAGAAAATAAACAGCTATACCTGAACCGTAAACTCACAAGAGACCATCCATTGACCATTATACTGTAAGAATTTCAGAAATACCACTTTTAATTAATTATTGTCATTTTGCAGTAATTTAACTATTATTAAATAGATTAAAATAAAATTTGAATGGCAGCTTTTTAAAAACTGAATTTGAAAATAAACGCCTGGAAGGAAGGAGTGTCTGGAATGAGGAAATATGCAAATACACAGGCACACGTACTTCAGCGAAAACTGGTGGTGTTGTCATCTAAAAAAGCAATGTAAAACTTTGACACATCTAATTCCGTTTGTGTTAAAGTCAAGTAAAATACAATGTGCACATCCTGCTACAGTTTAAGTCAAAAAGACAAGCTTCTGCATTGCTGTGTTAATACATTCTCTAACTAGTTATAGCTGGACACTCACAATTGGTAATAGTAGTTGTCATGGAAAGCTAATTTTTGTTGGATTTGTTTTTTGTTTTTTGGGGGGTTTTTTAGTACTTTGGACTTTATGACATTTCTTACAGAATCAACAATTTTGGTAGTTTATACACACTTATTTCTTGTAGTTATAGAGGCTAAGGAGACCAAAGTGTAGATGCCCACACACTCCTTCTGTGTCTGATGAAAGCAGCTTTTTTTCCAAGATGGCAACTTTTTTGGCTCTGTTCTTTCAAGGTGTATGGGACAAAAGCCACATTCTTACATGGCAGCAGTAGAGACTGAAGGGCCAGTCAGTTCTCTGCAGCCTCATTTGTAGGGAAATAAGTTCCACTTACAAATACATCCCTAACTACTTGCCCAAAGGCCTTACCTCTTAATACTACAACCAGTGGGCATTATGCTTTTAATATATACACTTGAAGGGACAAAGATTTGCAGGTCACATAACTAGAATGTAATTCTATAATGTGGATTAAGAATGCCAACTCCAGATATTTGTTGTATAGTTTAGTCCAATGGGATATATGTTTATTATGTACTCTGTATCAGAAAAATTAGTACATTGTTATAAAGGTTTTTATAAAATAGAAACTGTTTTTTCCTCTTAAAATTGCTGTCATTACTTTAACTCCTTTAGTACAGTTTGTGATACTAATATGTTTATGAATACAGGGTCATTCACTGAGGCATAAGTAACTGGTCATACCATCAAAGCAAAGTTACCTCCCAATTCCCTTGGCAGCTATCAATGTCCATAGCTCAGCTCTTCAGCCATGAGTGGGGACTTGGTAGCTCCTATCCCATCCACGCTAGAATCTTTACTAGTTTTGGTCTTGTACAGGTCTTATGAAGAAAGCCACAGCTGCTTTGAGTTCATTTGTGCAACAGCCATGTCAAGTCCATAAACAGGATTCTTAGCACTCCTTTGTAATAATCCTTCACCTTTCTTCCTTGTCCTAATGGGTTCTGAGCCTACAGGACGCACATGTGGATACAGATGTTCCATGTACAGCTGAGAAATCTCAGTCACTTATTTTCAGCACTTTAAAGAGTTATGCATCTCTGCTTTAATAACTGCCCACGGTAATATGAACTTTCTCCCAGCAAGGTTGGGAACAGGACAACTTTTTGATATAAGCATCAATATATAGCAGTTTGGTGACATGACACCTTAGCCAACCAAGAAAATTAGATTTCTCCATAAAGTCCATGACCTCTCTAAACATGGGTTCTCACAATGATTAAAATATCAGGAATAGAGCAGGCGTAAAATCTCATGAAGAAAGTTGATGGTTATTCTCATAAAGAGTCTTGCCTATATTGCAGTAGTGGGCACATCTTTCCAGGCACCTTAGTATTACAGCTTAAAGACTGGAATTTCTGTTGCAGTGCTATCTCTGCACAACCCCAAGAAACATCCACAGGACCTTACAACTCAATAGAGTACTTCCTGGAGAGTTGTTGCAACTCAGTAGAGTATTTTCTGGACAGTTGCAGATTGATAAATGTATCTCTCAACTAAACCTTTGTATTTTCAGCATAGGATCATATCATCTAGTTAAGACTGACAACCAAAGGTAATGATGGGGAATCTCTGAGGTTTCCCTGACCAATAAGTCACAGGGAAGTAATATATGGCACTCCAATACTCATTTAATAATTAATATCTTCCTAGTGAAACTTTGTCATTTGTATAGGCTATTTCTGTTCTGTTTTTAATTATTTGACATGCTAGTGAGTCTTAGTAAGGCTTTTTGTATATCCTTACTTTAGGCTGTTCTGTAGATTGTCCTTATTCCTAAACCGTTTAACCTTCTGCTTCTAGAATTCACTCCTGACTTTTCATAATGCTGTCTTCCATGATTCCCTCCTATATCTGTTTTTTGAGTTGCAAGACCATATGTATCCATATAGCTTTTTCAAACACACTTTATTTTGGTTAACCTTGTTCCTTTTCCTCTTTATTCCCCTCACCCCACCCAACACATAGCATATGCTTCTTCTCTTAGGCCTTCGGTAGTCCCACACGCTCTCTTTCCATTTCCCCTTTATTCTATTATTCCTCCTCTTTCTTCTTCCTGCTTTTGTATAATATGTTGACCGTTTGCACTTAATTTATTTGGGATCATCTGTTTAAGAGATTCTAAGTAGAACTTTACTTTATTCTGTGTTTCTTTGAACTCTCACTTCATTTCCTCTTTGCTGGAAAGCCACAGGAGAAGGCCTGCACCAGTCCATGTTATACTAGTGATTTCACAACAGTGAATAGGAAAGAGAATTCCTTTAAAATGCTCATCTGGTAAGAAAACAAACAAGCTGCTTTTAGACTTTGAAACAAGAATGTTGGGAAATACTAAGGTTAATAAGGGAGGAAGTTAGAAAGGGGCTCAGCAAAAAGGTTACAAAAACAGTACACTCTTGCAAGCATCTTTTGGCAAGCAGCCTGTGGAAGCATTTAGAGTAGACAAAAGTTTAGAGTTACTTGAAAAGATAAAGGGGCAGAGAAGATGTTCAGAGAGCAGAATGAAGTAATTAGAGCTGGGGAAAAGAGAGATGAGCTCAGGCTCTTGTTTTGGGATAAGAAACGAAGGGAAGCTTGGAAAACTAGAGCTTATGGTGTTCACATGACCAGTCTCCATGGCTTCCTCAGTTCATCTTCCAGGTTCATTCACATTCTCACGATTTCGTCCAACCACTTGGCTGGTTTCAAAAGAAATGACACATATTTCACTGAACTCCCAGTACACTCATATTAAAGATATTCTCTTAATAATAACTGTTTTCGTTTTTCTTGGAAGGATTACAGCTACATAAGGCAGCTAATTACTCTATCTGATAATAGTCAAGACTGACCAGTGGGTAAACATGCTGAACCACAACAGAGTTAACATTTTGCCTCATATTTCTTTGTTATACAAATTATAGCATACTTTCCAAAGCTTTGTTTAGACTGAGTGATACTAATGAGACCTGATTGATAGAGGCCTAGAAAGTATTATAAACTTATCTGACTCTTCACTTAATGCAATGTTTATTAGGTTTATACAATATAAAGCATGAATTTACATGATATAAACTTGGAATTTGAGACATTTCTCTGAAAGTTTGAGCTAAGGGGACTTCACAAGTATTAAGATGAAGTGCATTTCTAAATCATTTTATAACATAAACCCTACACAAGGTGTTTAATATGAAAGTGAAGTCATTTCAAAGAATTGCTAAAATAGTAATTTTCATCTAGGGTTCATTGTTCTCACAAAAAATGTTTTTAAATGCTAGAGACAATTTTAATTTTCTTAACTAGTATGTTGGGTGGGGAGATAATACTATGTTCAATGTTGGAAAGTTGTGAGTATGTTAAACATTGAAATAATGCCTAGGAAAACCTTCAATTGCTAGTATTATCTAATCTAAAACCTCAACAGTGTTGAGTCTGATAAACCTATAAAACTTCCCATTTATCTTGTGTGAGGATGCTTCTTTCAAATTATGGTGACAGAAATAGTAAAACTGGCTTCATAAGCCTGTAACCAGGAAGTCCTCTGTTACTTTGTGTTCATTGTGGCCTTGAAAGTGATCACTATGACTACCTCTTATTCTTTTACTGTATTTGAACATAAATGATGAGCACTATTTTATGGGGGCATGTTAGAGACATTTCCATAAACTTCCATACTCCATATATTTCAGGCATGCACATGGGCATGCATATACATACTAATAAATAACTAAAGTAATAATAATGATTTTTAAATGAATTATTGTTTCTATAAGTATACATATATTATTCTAGATAAGGACTATAAAACCAATTGTAGAAAATATCAGTATGTATTATGGATAAATTTTATAAACATGATACCTTTACCAAGTTGAGCTGGGTAATGAGCAGCGTTTAGGGTCATTTACCCATAGGTAATGTTTGTGTGTGTGTGTATGTATGTGTGTGGTGTGTGTGTGTGTGTGTTCATACTGTACAGACTGCATGAACTTTAACATATGAACTAAAAGTAGATCAGATATAAGAATTTCTTTCAAAATTGGTGTCTTCTGGTAATTATAATGTATATTAACCTTGAGTTGTGCTCAATTGCCCTTTATTTGTAGGTAATAATCAACAGCATTTTACCTTTAAAATTGCCATATATTTTATTAGTTATTTAGTTTACCAAGCTCAGCAACATTTCAATAATGTGCATCTAAAATTCTACTTTTTATTTGCTTACAAGTGTGTTTCCTAGAGGTTCTGCATACCTAGACTTGATTTCTTTCCACCACATTTCTGATAAATAATAATTGTCTATCTTTCTTTCTATCTTCTTTGAAGCAAGGCCAATATTTTCTTATCTACCCTCTGATGTTTATACACATTTGATATGTATCTGCCTGTCTCTATCACAAAGTCATCATATCTCACCAACATATTCTTTGCTTAAAAATCATCTTACCAAATAACATTGATAAACACATTCTGATATGTGACTGGGGCACTGGATAGAAACCTCACTTTTGTTTACTTAGGGGCATGATGTGCCATGTTCTATAAGACACATGCAGCTTTAGTAACTGCCAGAATAAAATAGTTTTACTACTCAATAAGACAATTATCCCAATGTTCTTTCCCATCAGGGAGGGTTGTAGGCACCTAATCATTAGGACATTATTTTATATATTTTATTTATTTCTCCTTATTTTGGGGTGTTCTCATTCTCCTGACTAGGGCCTAAAGTTGCTTCTTGATCTAAAAATGTTTATATAACACGCAATGAAAGTTTCTTTATGTGATTCAACAATTCTTCATGCAGCTCTGTGTCGGTGTCAGTATGTGGCCATGACAGGAGGAGTAAGAAGAACTATTAGATGGTGGGCTGTGTGTATACTCCCCCTGACATCAGTGTGCTGCACCTTACTCTTCAGAGTAAGGTGCTTCCTCGGATGTCGGGAGCACCATGCGAGAGTAAGGGGGAAGTTATTTCTGTTGCCATGAGAAAATGAAGGCCACGTATAGGATGCTGCCACTTGACAAAAGCATACCTTCCTTCATTCACCAGCTCACATGCTCCTTCTCTCCCAGTTCAGTTCCCAAAACAGGAAGCCTACCAGCTTAACTGGCCAATCCTTACTTACAGCATTGACAGAATTAAATGTTCCATGGACTGCTTAACTACATTTTTTTTCAAAACATGTATTTATGATATTTGCTAACCTTTGCAGTAAAGGAGGAATTAAATCAGAAAACCTGAAGAAATACAATTTGCAAATTACCATAGAATGTGTTTATTGTATTTGGGGCCAAGACAAAGATTATACAATTATAAACGTTGCCTAAAAGTATTTCCCTTCTCTGAGGGTTTCAGCTAAATTTAGAAAAGAATCTGTTCTCATGTTTTTATTTAAGCAAAATATTGAGCTTTCAAAAATGCATCTTATCAGATACATACACAGTGCATATACTCACACAGATGTATTTTGTATTTTAGAACCCTCATCTCTAATTATCATACCATGTACATCTATGTATGCAGTTGCCTGCATTTTGAATGAATTACAGTTAATGCTGAACAAGGGGGCTGTACTATAGGTCTACCCCTATGGGGAATCATCAGCTAATTCTCTCAGAGTTATCAATGAGATTGTGCTTTTTTCTCTAACAGATCCTGTTGGAAATTTCCTGTTAATGCATGTGGTGATTGCTTTTTAACCATGGTGTTTCTCCAAGACAACAGAGAAGAGCTCTCTGTTTCCTCTTCACCAATGAAGAGAAATGATAAATAGAAATTCTTTTCGTGAGGCTTTTCCTTTGTGAACTTCAGAAACTTCTGTAATCATTTCTATAACAGTTTTTTTTTCAGCTTCAGTGATCTGATAGAAAATAACAATCCTGAAAATAGTGGGAAACACTAGCCTCCCTTGGACAGCACAAGCTGCCAATGTGGATTCCATGAGGGTGAGGACAGGAGGAAGCTTCTTATCACAGAAATGAGTGGGAGATACTTGCTTGTGGAAGCTAACAGCAGTGGTGATTCTTGGCTGAAAGATAATGATGACAGTAGCACAATGCCATGCTGTTCTCCCGAGATGCAACGTGAATATTCTCAAGAAGGAGGAAAAAAAAACATAAAACACTACAGCTGCCAACACTGGAAGCAAAATATATTAATTCAGAATCAGAGAGGCAGCATACCCTCCCTGCCCCCACCCCCTTGCTACTTGAAAGAACAATGTGAAAAAAGAGAGAGGCCAGTTAAAATTACACTTCTTGACTTTCTCTTTTGTAACAAGTGACGAGAAAGCTGCAAGGAAGAGAATTACTCCTTCTGCCTTTCTCCTTGGCATAGAAGAGGACGCAAGAGTTTACAAACTAGCTGACAGAGTTTAAACAGAAAAGATCAAGTGAAAAAAAAAAAGATGGAGGTCTCCAGGCATTGAGGGCTATAAGATATTGTGTAGGGTGCAGCCATGCAGATTAGCTTTGAATGTCACAGGATGAGAATAACACTAGTTCCAAACCAGTGAGAGCCAGCAGGAAATGTGTGAAGGATGTGGGTTTGTCTTAGTTAGGAGGGAGGGAAGACACATGACCGTTTCGTTCAGTTGACTGACTCTAAATAAGCCACTCACACATGAGGTATCGTCCTCAGGTCTGCTTCCTACGTCTAGGTCAGCCATGACCAGGAGAGGACCATCAATCACTCCTACTCACAAAACGGAGTGAGTGTGATTGATTACTCAGGACTGAATTAGCCCTGCCTGATTCATGGGAACCTTAATGGAATCTGGAAGCCCTGAACTGGAAACTTAGGTTTTGGCCTGGAAATGGACCCCAAACCTCGGGGCTAACTCCAGGTGTGCCCTAGTCAATCCAAACCCTCAGCTGTGAGGAGGAGGAGGCACTGCAAGAGCTGCAGATTACCACTTTTGTTTTGTATCGTCTTAAGACTTGAAGGTTTTCTTTCTAAAATCATGAGAACAATAAGGTAGCTTGTTTCTGCAGATCAAACTCCACTACTGCTTTCATGATGAATACACTTACTTAACTTGCTCAGATCAGTTTCATATGCAGAGATACAATAGAGGCAACTTTTCAATAAGTATACATTAAGGTGAAGGGAAATGTCCAACACTTAATTAACCTCACCCCAGCATTGTGTAATAGTTGACAGGATACTGAATTGGTTACTTTTCTCTTGGTGTGATAAAATACCCTAAAATAAGTAACTTAAGAGAGAAGCATTTAGTTTGCTTCGTTGTTCTAGGGTCCAGTCCATCATGACAGGGAAGTCCCGTTGGAAGGAGTTTTAGGCAACTGATCAAATTGCATTTGCAATGAAGAAGCTGATAGGAACGGAAGCTGTGCCTCAACTTCTTTTGCCCTTGGTTTGCCCAAGACACAACCCAGGGAATGCTGCTACCCAGTTAGAGTGGCTTTTTTTTTTCCTAAGGTTGTCTTTCACAGGTATTTCCCCAGACCTCTAAGGTAACAATGTTACAACACACAGCTGGTATAAACAGGAGTATTATTGTTGTGGATATGTTGTATGGGGTCAACTTTGAGTGACCATCTTTATTTACAAATGGACCTTGCTCCTTCCTACAATCAAGCTGTCCCATAATGTGTAAGACAGTGTGGTGAATGTTGAAGAAAAAGATGGCAGACATTTCAGGGCTCTCTTTATACCCCTTGAAAAAGTCTTTACCTCCTTTATTATATATATAGAAACCATTATATTTTGAATTTTTATATGCTAGCAGTTTTAGTTTCTATCTTTTGTTTGTTTGTTTGAGAAACAGGGTTTCTGTGTTGTTTGTTTCTCTAAGAGACAAGCCTGGCTATATTGAAACTCACTTTGTAGACCAGGCTATCCTCAAACTCACAGAGATCACCTCTGCTTCTCAAATGCTGGGATTAAAGGCATGTACCACCATTGCCCTATTGTAGTAAATGTGCAGTCTCAATGTGGGTTTCTACCCTATCTTTGATTATTCATTTCCCATATAAAAAACAAAAATATCCTCTATGCTATTATGTCTACTTCCTGTCAATAACTCCATTATGACTTGTCATATTACATCTGGACTGCACTTAACTCCAATTGGCCAGCACTCATGGCTATGATTTTATGGTTCATCTACCCCATGGCATGTTCTTTTCTCTCCACCTTCCCTCTCCCTGCCTCTTCATGGTCCTCCAAGCCCAGGAACCTACTTCTCTTTGCCCAGATGTGGCAACTTCAACCAATAGTTTTAAGGTAATGAGCAAATTCACATAGCATTACCTGTGTATGTGAGGATTCTCTTATCCCTTAGGAAAAGCAGCACTAGTATTTAGCATTACAATACATAGCAACAGACCAAACCTCAACAGTGCATGGCTTAGTTTCCAAGTCCTATTGCTATAAAGAGACACCTATGGCCAGGGCAACTCTTTAAAAGGAAAACATTTCATTGGGGATGCCTTTCAGCTCAGTTTATCCAATTATCATCATGGTAGAAAAAAGCAAGGTGGCATGCAGGCAGGCATAGTACTGGAGAGCTGACAGTTTACATCTGGATCAGCAGGCAGCAGAAAGATAGTGAGTCATGTCGGCCTAGCTTTAAGATCACCCCAGTGAAATATTTCCTCCAATAAGGCCATGTCAACTCTCACAAGGCCACATGTGCTTATTCTTTCAATGAATATTACTCCCTATGAGCCTATTGGAGCCATTTTTATTCAGACCACCACAGTTTTTTTACTTGGCACTAAAGGGTGATGCTGTACTTTTCATCTAGACAATGGCAACCAATCCACATGCTGCCATAGTCAGTCTCTTATTCCAGAATCACTGAGTCCAATGTTTGCAAACAAGTGTAAGTACGAACATGAACACTAGTAAGGAAATTTAAATGTAATGGATAGTATTTTATGCTTTTCTTCATGTCAAACATTTAAAGGTTTTTGTTTTTATTTTTTCTTTCTTTCTCTTTCTTTCTTCTTTTTTTTTTTTTTTAAGACAGGTTTCTCTGTGTAGCCCTATCAGTCCTAGAACTCTGTAGATCAGGCTGGCCTTGAAATCAGAGATCCACCTGTATCGATCTCCCAAGTGTTGAGATTAAAGGCATGCACCACCAACTCTCAGCTCACATGTAAAGTTTTAATCTGAGTCAATAATTGGGAAATGCTTCAAAGCCTAGTTAGTTGCTTTTGTGTTGTACTATCTATAATATAAGTTTTTAAAATTTATTTTATTTGGTATAAAATTATACCTAATCACACATTTTTAATGAAGAGTGATAAAAAAATATATCTCAAGTAATTTAGCTCTTTCAGATTACAGTTTCCAGAGCTAGCATGCCCGAATCCAACTCTACATCATCTGAGGTTATCATATCTCTCCAACAAAACTCTCCATTGAATCCCTCAGGAGTCAGTGGAGATGGAGAACTTTAAAACCTTTTTCTCATTAAACAAACATAATATAATACAGTTTGAACCCATGTCTTAATAGACTTATTGTTTTGGCAATTCATAAGAACACATTTAGTGCCAAAAATTTTTAGGAAACTATCAAGCATCTATTGCTAGTATGAGTAGTGTGTTTAGGAGGAGATTAAGTGACCCTTATGGTATCTGAACATTCCTTCACATCTGAATTAGTTGGAAAAGTGAGTCCTATATTATGGATAAGGAAGCTAGCTTTGTTAGGGCATGGTTCAAAGTTCCTTGAGAGGTCATCTCTGACTGCCTTTTGAAACATGGCTTGTTGTTTATTGAATCAATGCATTCTTAACTGTGTTACTTAAAGGGAAGATAGCACACACACACATTCATTTATCCACCATCTGCATGCTTTGAATTCATATTAACCTGCTTGATAACTAAAAGCAAAGTGCAATTGGGAAAACAAAGAAGTGAAGTGCCTGCTAGGGGAAAAACCTCAGCATGGGCTTCTACAACATCACACAGCACACACATTATACAATCTTCCCTGTACCATTACATAGGTGCTTAGGTGTGAGGTTAAATAAATAATACATTTCTGAGAATGACAGCATTCAAGATTTTAAAAATTCCATGCATTAAATAAAAAGATCCACAGGTTTCCTCAACTCTTCCTCTTCTTTCTCCTCTTCCTTCTCCTTCACCTCCTTTCTTCACCTTATTTTTAGCTTTGTAAGACATAATCTTACTATATCTTCCAGACTGGCCTCATATTCAGTCTATAGAGCTCATTCTTACCTTAAGCCTGCATGTCTTCTTAGTTACTAGACTATTGGGATGCAGGTCACCATACCAAGCTACCAAATTTGCTTTACTAGATTGGAATCCAGTTATATATCCTATTTTAGTTCTCATTAGTTTCTTCAGGCATGCCAAAGATCACCGATTTAGTAATAGTCTGCTATTCACTGGGCTACTACATTGGAACTCAGAATGCTCACACCATGCTCGCACCAGATCCTATTGAAAATGTCGTATATAACTTGAATCTTCATGACTTCAGAGGTTGTCAGGGACATGATCTAGAATTTGAATGATGATAGTTTTATATTTATTAAAAAAGAAAGGCTGATGCTGTTTTGCCAATGTGGGCCAAAGTAACACATCCTAAGACTGGAAAATGAATTCCAAATTTATGAGGAAAATTTTCAATTTTTAGCAATACAGAAAACGATAGATTGAGAGACTGTTACTTTCTGATTATGAAAATTATTTAGGGGTAGCAGTTAATAGATTCTACTCTAATTTTCAAATTAATGTTAAAGTTAATTTCCCAAGTCAGTATGTTTAAAATGTTGCATGTTTAAAATGTTGTATGTGAACACTTCTGTGGATGTTTCCTATAAGAGAGAGAAAGACACAGAGAGAGAGACACAGAGAGACACACACAGAGATAGAGACAGACAGAGAGACTGACACAGAGAGAGAGAGAGAGAGAGAGAGAGAGAGAGAGAGAGAATATAAAGAAGCTGGAGAGATCAGAGAGAAAATGATTACAAAGAAGCACTTGATGCCTTTTAATTGATGGAGTAGATTTTTTGTTTCTATGACTCATCACTTAAAAGCATTTGATGGCCATTAGAAAAAAAGAATAGTGGTGGATTTTGACAAGATGGATGCAACAGAAAAAATGGTGCATACACAAAATAATTGTGATCCAAAAAAGTGAATAAAAATAGTAAGTGTCTTGGTGACACAATCATATTATGAAAAGGATGTAATCCTTGGTGAATTAGCTTTCTATAGGTTTTATCAATTTTTTGTGTTATTGTTTGTTAAATAAGGTCTTTATTTGAATCTAAACATAAGTACCCCTCTTTAGTTACAGTATCATGGGTATAACTGCACACTTAAAAGTTCATACTTTAAGTTGATTCTACAAATAGTCATGAGTTGGAGTATATACAGTTTATATCAACACACATGTGAGGGTATTTATTATCAATCTACATCTTATTTTTCCCATTCTTTTGACTTGATTTTGATGACAATGATGGATAGAGATTTCAAAATGTTGGTTTCATGTTTTTATTCCGTAGACTAAAATAAATATTTCTGAGTCCTTTCCCCCCTGGGCAATGTGTTTCTCATTTGCTGTGGCACTCAGTGCAGAGGTGCAGCTGACCACTAACCTGACATGGCCTGTCATCTGGGACAGCCATTTCTTCCATCTTCTTAATGGACATTGCTCTACAGATGTCTGTGGCCTACCTGAATATAATCCTTTAAATTTTAATTCACTTTACATTTAGCTTGGTCATAAATACCATTTAGGTACCAATACTCTGCTTTATGGAGTCCCTAAGGAAGTGTTTTTATTTTAATGAGGCCATTTGCAACTTAAGAGCAAAAAAAAAATCTCATCTTTGATTGAATATATTTGTCAGTTCTATTCCCGATTGGCATTTTCCTGGGGAAACTTGGATAAAACTACAGGATGGCTGCTTACCAAGTGGGATAAAAGTCCCAGCATGTTTCCATTCTCAAATTTAACTGAATAAATGGTCTTCAAAATACATTTTGAAAACACCAAAGTAAACCCTGGGTACAATTGAAAGTAAAATCCAGATTTAAATTGTATTACAAATGAAATTTCCACTAGCATTTTTTTTCCCACTAGAAGGAAAAAACCCTAAATTGAAACCTCAGTTTGTAAACCATTCAGGTAATACACTAGCATAACAGATGGAAATGAATGTCAGAGACTATATACAAATAGTGGATAATTATCTGTGGGGCAGTGCTCTTTTGTCTCCTTTCAGGAGGTTGAAGAGGGGTTGAAAGGGTACTTGTAGGAAGGGGGAGCCAGGGCCGAAGCCAATTGAGGTTGCCCAGAGAGCTCTGGAGGGAGGTAAGAGTTAAGTTTTGAAGGAAGGAAAGGGTGGGGTTGAGAGAACATATTGAGGTAAGGGAGATCTCTGTTCCTAAAAATGCAATGGGCATAATAAGTTGAATTTTTGAGGTGCTATTTTGAATCCTAGGACAGATAGGGAAGGTATTGGGTGGTCATTAAGTTGGGAGGGGAGGCAGAAGAGTCTCCCCATACTAATACATCATCCATATAATGATAGATAATGAGTCCTTTGTCTAAATAGGTTTTCAATGCAGTGGCTACAGCCTCCTGACAAATGGTTGGACTGTTAGCCATTCCCTGTGGGAGAAAAGTCCATTCATATCATGAGGCTGGGCCAGAGTTGTTAATGGGAGAATGCAAAGCTTTGCAGTCTCAGGGTGGAGAGGTATGGGGAAAAAAAGCAGTCTTTTGTGTCTATTGTTAACATGGGAACACTGGCAGGAATGGCTGAGATGTGGGCTACCCCACATGGTTTTGTTAATTGCCCTCATATCTTGTAATAATCTCCATCCCCCTGAGCTCTTTTTTATAACAAGCATAGGGGTATTCCATGAACTTTGGGAGGGTCTGAGATGTTGTATCAACAGCTGTTCTTCTACCAGCTCTAAGCTTCTCTCTTTATAGATGCCTCTGTGGGACCCAGATAGCTTCATCAGAAAGCCAATCAAGACGGGGGCACTAAATATGAAAGTGGCCCCAAGAATTGGGGGTGATCTGGGGAGGTTTTTCGGGGTCTCCTTGGGTATTATCTTTATACGTAACATCCTCTATTATGATGTGGTCTCTTTCTGGTTGGGAGGTAAAAACTACCTCTAAGGCTTGTAAAATATCTCTTGGTAGAAGATTGGTGGCTGCTTGAGCCACCAGGGGGAGTAGAAGGCTGAGAGCCCTCTACAGGTCTTCCTACTTGTAAGCCTGTTTAGTGATGAATGTGTGATAGGTACCCCCTATGCCTATGAGCTGGGGCCCAGGGATCACTTACCAGTCACATGGGATCTGTTGCTGTCGTAAGATCATCCTGTCTGCTCCAGTATCAATAAGGCACTTGAATGGTTTATTATTTATTTTTATGGTTAATTTTGGATGGGAGCCTTCTGAGATGCTGGATACCCATAAGACTTCTATGGGAGTAGTAGTTGTCCCTCTTACTGTCGGGGCTGAGGGCTGTCCCAGCTGAAGTTTAAAGGCTTCAGTAGCTTACCATCCTTATCATATACAGTGGTACAGTATCTCATCCAGTGGAAACCTTTTCTGCAGCAGGGGCAAATTTTCTTACTTCAATTAGGATCTGCTATGGGGAGAGAGTTTTGTGGGGATTCATCCCTCCAACATCCTGCCTCTCCACATTTGAAGCAGATTCCTTCTGTATTTGCTACTGCTACAAATGCCTGAGCTACAGATGTAATCTGGTGTGATAAGGTTCCAATATCTCTGGTTGCCACAGTCGACCTATCATGATGTTCCTCCAGAGACCCTAGCAAGTAAGTATGGATTCAGAAGTCATGCCTTCCCATAGAATGGTTTTAGAAGGAGGTCCCTGGCTGTGGGGTTGGGAATTTTTCTTTCTAGGCTCATTTTAGTTCTGATAATAAAATCAGATAGGGGTTCTCCAGGCTTTTGATGGAGAGAGAGAGCAGGGAGGAGGAGGGGTTTTGTGGCCCTAAGGTTGGAGTGAGCCTCTCCCAAGCTTGGGTTGCACAGAGGAGGACCTGTTCATAGTACCCTGCTGGCTGAGTTGCCTTCTGTGCTCCAGTACAAAAGTCTTCCTGGCCAGATTTCATTGAAACCCCATGGAGTGTCCCCTCTGTCCTGGTTTTACCTGACTTGTTGAGGGCATTCATCACAAAAGAAGGCTTCCCATTCCCAAAACATTGGTCCAGGAAGAGCAGAATGACAAATATCTCTCCAATCTTGGGGGGTATTTAAGTTGCCAATATGGCTCTGTAGAAGAGATTTTGTCCAGGGTTCATGGATGCCATTTTCCTTTACTTCCTGCCTGAGTTCTTTTAAGTCTGAGGCTTGGAGTGGGTACCAATTAAGGAGTTTATTTCAACTGGGGTTGATATTAACCAGGAATGCTTGAGAGGTTTGGGTTTCTAGTTCTGTATCAGACTCCTGAGTAACATAGGAGGCAGGGTTAGTTTTTGCAAGAGAGTCTCGAATATGACAAAGTTGTTGGGTGGTAGTTGGTCGTAAGTAAGGGACTATGGAGTTAGGCAGGGTTTCATCTATGAGTTTTGAAGTTATTTTTCCTTTACGGCTTAGAGAAGTGGGATGAGAGATACCTCTCTTTGGTTGAATGGAGGGTGGTGGAGTGAGGGGAGAGGCAGATGGAAGCTCCTTTGTTTTCTTAAAGGAGTCTTGCTCTTGAGTAGCAGAGGGAGCGGCAGGAGGAGAAGAGTGTCTCCTCTAAGGCATAAGGATGCAGGGGTGGGTAGATGGATTTTTTATTTCCCTTATTAGTTGGGCAAGGGCTGTGAGATCTGAAATAGAGTGGTTTTTAAGACCTTCATCTTTGGGTTCATCTGACTGAGGGGGCTCAGGAGCTGTGTTGCTATCAGTCTGTCCTATTTTACATGGCCCTATGCATTGCCAAACTGCAGCTAAGACCGGCAAAAAAATGACGGGAGGGTATTTTTCCTTCTCAGGTATCTTTGTTTTTGATGAGAGAAGCTACTCAGATTCATGAATCTGGGCTATAAATATTATCATTGACCATGCATGGCACTATCTGAAAGACTTCCTCCCAAAACAAGGAAGCTTGTTGTTTTGTCTATCTTTATTCTGTGGTGTTTTAGTAGGGCACGTATTTCCCTGGTCTGGGGCAATTTTTATGTGATGGTGAGTTGCCCATGATAGAAAGAGAAGAAGCATTTATCCAATGGGAACATTCCCTTGGCCTATTTGGCTTGGGATATTCCACGGAGTCCCAAAATTATCCCTCCTCCCCCCGGTTCCTAGTGTGATGGTGAGATCCTTTGGATGGAATTTAGAGTTATTTCTCTCTATAAAGGGAGAAGCTTAGTAGTCATCATAGACTCTTAAGACCATGAAACTTAAAATTTTTTCATCTCTTTCAAGAAAAAAAAATTGCCTTCTGTTTTTTATTTCCTTACTCTTATAATTTCCAACTGGCTTTGTACATTGCATTGTCTTTTATTTATTTATTTTGGATATGATGCATGCTCCTAAAGTGTGACCCTCCTACAGCTGAGGGCTGATTATGTCAGACCCTGCATTGCCACATATAACCACGGCTCTCTACGCAGCTCCTGCAAATAGCCGCGCCTCTCTACAAGTTCCTGTTACACCGGAAGTCCTGTCTCCAGAGACTGAACATGAAGCTGCTGATTAGGCCAAGTTGGGGTAGGAGTTTTGTTTTACCTACCTGCTTGTAAGAAGGAGAATTCAATTAAAGATGGCGGACTGAAAGCACACCATGTGCTGGTCTCAATTTCTCAAACCCCTCCCCGCATTTCCGGTACCCTTAATTTTTTTGGCCCTGACTCACATTCCAGACGACCCATTCTATGTATGGCTGCAGGCAGCTACACTAAAGAATATTTGTCATATTGCTGTCTTAGTTACTATCTTCAGGACTAATAACATCTTTGCCAGGTAGATGGTCAAGGAGCACTGGTAATTATATAAATTAATTTTCTATGATATCGTTTTATTTTGTTCCCTCATGTCTATTGAAGATGTTGATATTCTTATAAGTAACTGACATCACTTTTCAATCAAAATAAATTAATGTGTGAATAATAATAGTATTTATGGACACATGGGTTGCTAATCATGAATTTTGTGTTGGGATGATGAACACAATCCTATTTCACAGAGACTTAGGTTTCAGAAACTGTACTCAATGAGTTTTGATGATAAAATGCCCACTGCAAAACTACATAAGGGAAAAATGGGAGATAGTCTTTTAGTAAGGGCTAGTTAAGAACAAATATTTTAAAGAAAGAGTTTACATGATTTTTTAAATTTCTAAGTAAAATTACTACTTGAAATGTTTTGTTTATAGAAAGAAAACTAGCACCTAATGTCAGAAGTGAGTACAGTCCAGCTCCATAATTTACTGGCAAAAGCCTGAGTGAAAGATTATTATGGTATCTGTCTTCCAGGCTCATATTGAGCATGAAATGGGACAAATGGGACTTAATTTCTAATATAAATTAAATAAACTCTAACTAAATATGGAAAATTTGAGAAAAATTAATTTTCATAGTATTGGAACTTTACAGGCCAGTTCTTTAGATTAAGCATTTCTTCTACATTCATCCCTTGGTTCATGTGGTTTAGTAAAAATTTGAGGCAAGCTAAAATGGACTGATTTATCTTTCCTACTTAATAGCTATTATTATGTAAGTTACTTAATATTTTTGACACACAATATCAATTTGCATAAAATGCATAGTGGTATCTCAGGCCATCTTAATTGTATTGAAACATTGAACACACAATTACACAGAAACTATAATAAATTATCTTTAATAGTTAAATGATTATTTTCTTCAAATAGAACTAATAAGTATATAAATTCATTCCCTCATTTCTTTAGTGTATTAATGAGAAATAAACACTATGAACTGCAAATATTTTATTTATGCATGTGATAAAAATTTGGCGTTAGTTTTGTTTTACTTTCTGAGTTACCAAAAACAAACTGGCATTCCAATAAGATCTAACCTGAAGCTCAAGGAGAAAGAAGGCACCACTCCCCATCATTTAATTG
Source organism: Mastomys coucha (assembly GCF_008632895.1). Classification (NCBI taxonomy): domain Eukaryota; kingdom Metazoa; phylum Chordata; class Mammalia; order Rodentia; family Muridae; genus Mastomys; species Mastomys coucha. Next base: position 33,950,461 of record NW_022196897.1, read on the forward strand.
TGAGCTTTGACATCTGGGGATTCATTGCCTGTTTTAGAACAGACTCAGCATCTATTCTTTCTGTTTTCTTTACTGATGCTGTGTTCTGACTAGAAACAAGGAAAGTTATTTCCACTGGGCACTAGAGAGCTCTTTCCTGGCAGTACAGCTGTATCCAGACACTTAAGAATACTTTTCTCTTTTTATTGTGGTTCAGAACTCAGTATTGTACAATTATTTGTACTTTCCTGTATCTCCTCTGTATCTTTGATACAGCTGTATTTTGACCTGTTTTTACCTTTAAGATGTTTTCCTAATAGATTTTATTTTACCACCTTTGCTAACTTTTCTTAAAGTACATTTATTTTCCTGAAGGATCAACAGCTATGGAATTTAGTATGCTAACTTCAAATAGCAACCTCTTTGAATACACATTGGTGAAATGAGTTGTTCAAAGGAGATTGCATGGTCTAAATAAAGCTGTGCTTAGTCAACCTTGTGAAGCTGTTGTAGTTCATCTTTCTCTTCCTTTCCTTCTATCAAAACATAACTGTCCTGTGTCCCTAGGGCCCTACTTTATCTGGATGAGTTAAATGCTTAAATCTTATGCTAATGATGCTCTCACAGTCGTGTGGTCTCTCACATTGTCAGTGTTTTCAGTCACCATATTTCAACAATTGAAATATATTTTTAGATGTTATTATCTTTGAATCTGGTATAAGGATCACAAATAATATCTATCACAGCTACAGTGGTAATTCTTTGTTTCCTTAGTTACACTATAAGCTGAGGCATCTAGTAACTGGTAACATGTTTAACCCAATGAAGTTATTTTAAAAAAGAAATGGGATCCACAACTGAGAAAATGTCTCAGAATTTCTACACAAGTCTGTAGAGCATTTTTTCTTAATTAGGGATCAGTGGCAGAGTACCCAGCCCTTCATATGTGGGGACAGCACCACATGATCAAGCCATGCCACGATGTACAATCTGTATCAGCTCCTGCCTCCAGGACCCTGCCTTGCTTGAGTTCCTGTTCTAATCTCTTTCAGTTTTGAAAGGGATGTGGAGTATAAGCCAAATATATCCTTTTTCCATGAGTTGCTGTTGGCCATGGTGGTTCGTCACAGCAATAGCAGCTCCCACTCATCCATATTGGAATGGTACTTTTCTGTAACATTATAGGTTTGAAGTGTGTAATTTGCTTTCTTGTTTTACAGAGCAATTACAGAAAATGACTATAGCTTGTGTCAAAACTGACATAAAACTAGCCAGCATGGGGCCATTTTGTGGGGAAATAACTGGCTGAAGTGCTCAAGGTGAACACTAAGTTCTCTTGCTCCATGGACAGTGTCAAAGGGACAAGATGGCTCTGACCTTTCAAGTTTGATGCTTGGAATATTCCTATCTCTCTCTTGGGTTGGCTCTACCCCTTTGTGATGCTCTGTCTTTGGAAAATACCCTTTATAATATTTTGGGATTGCCAATGCAATTTAGGGCTAATGCTCCCATATTCGTGCAATGGTCTCTTAAGAAACTTATGCAGAGACTCTGCCACATATTGCCTGGCCTCAGTAGCTTTATGAAACTGTGGAAGAAGATTCTAGAACTCATTCAGACATCATTCATCCCACATGGACAACTCTGCCAAGTTCTGTTGCTTGTTTAGGATATACCCTCAATTGGATGAATTGTCTTTTCTAGAGGCAGGAATACTTTAGGCCCTCTTCTCTCCCAAGTGTGAAGTTTACCTTGGTGGAGTTTGCCCTGATGGCATACTTCCCTTTATCTAGAGTAACCCAGGCCTATCATTAAGATAATAGCCCCTTTGGCATTTATAGCCTCTTCCAAAATGAACCTTATTGTAGCTTCAACTAGTTAGTATACCTTTTCTTTTCGAACTGTACATTTTGTATTTCTTACTAATCTGTCTGTTCTTTACTATAGTAGACTCACATAAGGCTGATTACTAATAACCCTGTCCCAGAATCATTATTAAGCTGTCCTGAAACCTTATCTGTCAAAAAAATTAGTCCATTATTTTTATGTTAGCCTTTATTAAAAAACAGATTCTTTTCATACAGTATATTCTGATTACAGTTTCTTCTAGGTCTTTTCAGATTCTCCCTCTATGCAATAGTGCAAAAAAACTACCAAATGAGACAGCTCTGTGTACAGGAAGATTTATTGGAAGATCAATCTGCCAAGGGCATGGAAGAGAGAGGGATGGTGTAAAAGCAAGTAGATTTTACATGATAATCATCAGGGTGAGGATGTGAGTTGAAAGAGTCTAGGGATTCTTGCCAGAGGTAGTTGATCTTTGAGGGAAGGTGAAAGGGAGTTCCTAGGGGATTCAGGGAGTTTCCTGATGAACTGAAACTGCCTTAGGAGATCTGTTTTTGTTGTAAATTGAAACCTGTTTTATGCATGTTTTCCAGATAACAATTCTTCTGTTTGCTTGGCCAAAGTCTTTTCTACTTGCACAGCCATTTTGTGGAGGGAAAGGTTTAGATCTTTCACTCAGGACTTCTCCACCCACTCAAATCTCTATCCTTTCATCCTGCCTCTCATTAGAATATAAACAGCCATCTATTTCAATAATAATAATGATAATGAGGAGGAGGAGGATTAGTATATAAAAAAAACCTTGAATCTCTCCTTTTCTAAGAACTGAAACTATACCTTAAGAACTTGGTAGAATAATTAGAAATGATGAATTCCTTGGATTACTTTTAACTGAATTTTGAAAATCACCTTCACTCATTGTGCCAGATTTTTGTTTGTTTCTCTTTCTATTGAAAAATCAAAGACCATTCACTCTGTTCATGGCAAAGAAAAGGAGAATGTCTAAATAATATTATAAATTACTTCTTTTCTTATCTATCTTGTAAGTTATATCTAGGAAACAAAACTTCAAATCAAAAATAAAATAATAATTTTAAAAACAAGTAAAATACTCTATTGCACATACATACACACACCAAACCACAGCAGTTTCTTCACATGATGCCTAAATCATGGGTTAACTACACAATTCACTCTTTTTTTGGGGGGGGGGTGTTCTAGAAAGGGTTTCTCTGTGTAGCCCTGGCTGCCCTGGAACTCACTCTGTAGACCAGGCTGGCCTTGAACTAAGGAATCTGCCTGCCTCTGCCTCCCAAGTGCTGGGATTAAAGGCATGCGCCACCACTGCCCAGCCACAATTCACTCTAATCTTATTCATAGTTGTTTAAGAAACAAATCATAAACAATATACCAGTTTGTTTTTTTTTTTTTCTTAGCATAACCTAATAGCTAAGGGAGAATGAATCAGAGCTGCAACACTGCAAAAGCCACATAAAGGGCTCTCCTCTCCTTCATTTAACACTGAAAATTTTAAATATGAGAACTATTGAAAAGGTCAGCTCAGGAACTTTGAGAAGGTCATGGAACACTTGCCCCTCTGGAAGTGAGAGGCTAATTAACACTCCTCAGACCTTCAGGTGGGGACACATCCTGCAGGATGGACCATTGCCCATCTTCAGACAAGTCACACTGTCATACTGTTTTGCCAATTACATTGTTCCTAATGGCTGCTGCCCTGAAACTATATAAAAGCTGAATGAACAAGTTTTGCAGTCTCCTTCGGGTCTGGGATGACCCTAGTGCACTGGAACAATAAAGTCCTCTTGCTTTTTGCACCGATCCAGGCTCCAAGTGGTTCACTCAGGGGGTCTCAGGTAAGCTAAGGCTTGACAGAGTCTTACACTATTTTGGTTAAAGAATTTTAAGTGATCATTCTTAACAAATCATACATCTTATCTGAAAAATAAATGGACCCATGTAACAGAGTGAGTAAAAAAAAAAGAAAAAGAAAAGAAAAAAATGATCATAACTTCAAAACAAAGGAAGTGTTTGAAATGACTGGTTAAGAGAACACATACTGGAGAGAAGATTCAGCAATTATTAAAAAATGTGAATTGAAATTAATTAACCTGAACCATGGAAAGAGAAAAATAATAAAACAAATACATAAACGCATATCAGAGAATATGATAGGAGAGAAGAGGGAATGTGAGAAGGGCCTCTCCATCGCTTGAACAGAATTCAAGGAATATATTCAGGATTGTGTATTTCTTTTACATGTATATTTCAGGTGGAGAGAGAAACATATGTCAACATTATATCCTTAAGCATACAGAGATTTATATAATGCACTGGGGTTTAGACACATAGATAGTTCCAGAAATAACTAGTATGTTGATAAAGAACAAAATAGGCACATGATAATTCAGTTGATTATGGTTATAAAAGAATGGGTGATCCCTAAGAATTGTTGATAAACACAGACATTAGTCCAGGAAAATTAAGAGTTGTGTCATGAATGCATATGTAGCTGAGTAAGTATGCATTGCCCTATACAGGCTTTCCCAAATTCTGTCCAATATTTATCTCATATATTGACTTTTCCATTTCTAGTTCTACTATAATAGAAGGTTGATGAAGCTAAAACCACACTGGCTCCTTCACTGTCCCAGTTCCAATTTCTGTTTCATGATAAACACTTAAAATATTTGTTTTATTATGTCTCTACATATGGTGAATATACTATTTATATTCATTGATCATACCAAAGGAAAAGGTAAGTTTGAAATAATGGTTACTTTTAGAAGCATGTTTATTCTCACAGGCAAGGGATATGTTACAAAGAACATATATTTATTTCACTAGAAATTTCAAACTGAATTTCCCACTAACAATGTCTTTAGGCTAAGTTCAGAAGAATTACATTTATGTCAAATAAAAACAAGCAAGTATGTTCCACATATGTTTGAAAAAAATTGGTAGAAATCTCTTGGTCGTCACAAACTTGTTAGTGAATAATGTCCATATGTGGTCACAAAAGCCCATAGTGTACTGACAGACGGATTTTCTTCCAGTAGAAGATAAAATCATGATTTTTTTCTTCTATTTTAAAAAGTTTGTCTGCTGTCACTCCCCAGTTAAACAATTTGTTTCTGCCATGTGTTGTCTAATGCAATAAAACTGAGGAGTTTGTAAAATATGGTAATGAGAAAAATGATAAATATATTAATTATCACCAATTTTACATTAAACATATTTTCTAGGACAAAATACATAGTCAAGCATATGTGATATCCAATCCTCCTTCCATTTGATCATGTCTTGCACCTGTCTGCAATATGATGCTTCTAGATTGCCATAACCAATACTTCTGTGAAAATGTCTTGCATGGTAAAATACCACTACCCCTTACCCGTCTCCATGTGAAATACCTTAGCTGCAGACTAGACACAGCAAATTGTAAATAGAATTGAATTTTATCATTCATAAATTTGCATGAAATATTTTATAGATTTGTGTTTTAAGACTTATGGATAAATTTTTTTCTCATTTCTTTACCTGAAAAAATAAATAAGTTCTATTTCTAACTATTTATCAGCAGAATTCAAAGTGATTCTTTCAAAACTTTATTTTGACAAAATGTTAACATTTTCATTCTATTTCAAAGTAAAAAGCTGGCACTCTGACTACAAATGCAAGGATATGTATTGCCTTTTCTTGCTCTTCTGCCAATTATCTTAGTCTGTGTAACTGATGAAGAACATAAATGTTGCTGCAACCTCAGTTCTGCTCTGTGATTTCCAAAGGGTTTCTTGATACTCCAGGAAATGCACCAGAAGCCTGGTGACCACCAGGAGCCTGCTCTATGTGAGCTTTAATCTCCTATTCCAGAGGATGTTTTCTTAGAATCTAACAACCCTGTTCATTCTTTGCTTCTCATAGTATCATCTGAGTCAGTGCCCACACTTACATTTCTGACAGGAAGAATTCTATCATGACTAATATGTAAGAGTTGGAACTGTATTGAATGCTAGTAAAATACAAGATTCATAGCTAAGATAAGCAGAGGTTCTTAAAGAAGCCACTGGGCATGATTTTAAATCATCTATAATAATTTGATAATGCAAAGATGAGAATTTAGGCAGGTCCTTTTATAACACATATGTATTCTGAACTTCTGGGCTCATTTATCAGTGAGTGCATGCCATGTGTGTTCTTTTGTGATTGGGTTACCTCACTCAAGGTGATATTCTTAGATCCATCCATTTCCCTAAAAATTTCATAAATTCATTGTTTTTAATAGCTAAGTAGTACTCCATTGTGTAGATGTACCACAATTTCTGCATCCATTCCTCTGTAGAGGGACATCCGAGTTGTTTCCAGTTTCTGGCTATTGTAATTAAGGCTGCTATGAACATAGTGGAGAATGTGTTCTTATGACATGTTGGAGAATCTTCTGGGTATATGCCCAGGATTGGTCTGGCTGGGTCCTCTGGTAGAACTATGTCCAATTTCTGGAGTAACTGCCAAACTGATTTCCAGAGTGGATGTACCAGCTTGCAATCCCACCAGCAATGAAGTAGTATTCCTCTTTCTCCACAACCTCTCTAGCATCTGCTGCCACCTGAGTTATTTTTTATCCTAGCCATTCTGACTGGTATGAAGTGGAATCTCAGCATTGTTTTCATTTGCATTTCTCTGATGACGAAGGATGTTGAACATTTCTTTAGATGCTTCACAGCCATTTGATATTCATCAGTTGAGAATTCTTTGTTTAGCACTGTACCCCATTTTTTAATAGGGTTATTTGGTTCTCTGGAGCCTAACTTCTTGAGTTCTTTGTATACATTGGATATTAGCCCTCTATCAGATATAGGATTGGTAAATATCTTTTCCCAATTTGTTGGTTGCCATTTTGTCCTATTGACAGTGTCTTTTGCCTTACAAAGACAGTGTCTTTTGCCTGTTTAGTTTTTTTAAGCACTAATTTGCACAGTAGTGAACTTTTTGAGATTTTTGAAAACATTAAAACATCTCAGTGGAAATACTGTTCTGATTCTAGGACAGCATCCCACTTAAATGCCATTACTTAAGGATCAGAATTATTTAGTTGGACTCTTGTTTAACCTTACTGTCTCTAAACATCTTATCTTGTTCTCTTTGCATTTTTGTCATTGCTATGCCATGGCACATTCATATGATTTATTATGTCATTTTTGTCACTTCTTTTTTTTAGAGAAAGTATATTATACCTTTCAGTGGTTTATGTTTCTTCTAGTTATTTCATAGTTTATATTGTAGAAAATGTTTGTTAGAAACAGTGGTAAACCATGCCTAGTTTTTTCTTAAAATGACAGGAGACAGGAGGATGGGGACTCTCCATTTTCTCATTGTCTCCAAGGTGGTCGTCTCTGTACGTGAAGAATAAAATAGGTTTTCTCAGGCTTTTCTGGAAGATCTATACCTGCTTTCCTCCTGGAAGTTCTCTTTGTACCTGGAGAAATCAAACTCTATCCCTCTTAGAGACAACACATCCTTTACCAGCATGGCCCTGGTGAGACCCGAGTGAAGCTAAATTCATAGGTCCAATAGGCATATAGACAGCTTTCATGCATTATTTGGGAAGTTAGGTGATCATTTGGCTTCAATGATATTGTTGTATCTCCTCACAACTTTTCAGATCACTGATGCCTAGGAAGGGTGATATTTATTAGATACCTCATTTGATCTCAGCACAGTGAGATGTGACTGACATTGTAAATTTTTAACTCTTGTTTAGTTCTTACTGACTAGTCTGTAGCTACTCTAAATGATCAAGGCTTGACATTGAGGAAACTGAACAGAAAGATATCGATGTAAAGTTACTTTCCTGTACCAGTGTGGACCAAATCTTTTCAGCTACCATCCAAAATTACCTTTACCTACATATTGTCAGAGATACTTCATGCTGATATATAGATTTTATCAAAACAAAGATGATAGAATATATGTGGACAAGTTTTATGACTAGTGAGTTTTAAGCATCATCAGATCAATAATATAATACTCCCAGAGGTTTTTTTTTTTAACAGTATATTTTATAGTATATTTTTGTTTGCGGTAGTCACATGAAAGCCTGAGTTACTGGCAAATATTAAGTTGAACAATGTTGGTGAGATTATTTATACAAATCATGTAGAGTGTCTAAAGGATGGATATTGTAGATAGTGGTATTTTCTATTTGGGTACTTTCTTTCTAAGAGAATTTCCCCACTTCTGGCTATTAGAAGTAGAATGTGGGGATAACTGATTCACTGAATCCTCTAAGCAGCATGGCATTTCTATAAGTTCTGTTAAACTGGCTTTAGAGCCAAGTCAGAGTCACAATTTCATCCTTTTTTTTAGAGATAGTCAGGCTCTAGAAAACTCAGTAGCGCTAAACACCTTTGTAGGAAGCAGAATTATAAACCAAAATGCTGATTTATTCTTTTACAGGAAGCAGCATACTTCTCTGTGTAACATGATAACTTGGATCAAATGGCAAGCAACTCATTCTCTGTGGAAGTGTCTTCTTGGGAAATGAAAATACAATCATTGCTTTATATGCTGAATGAAAATAGAAAATATAAAAAATTGGATGCTTTGGGACTATACTGAGTGCCTACCTGTGGAAAATTGAAGGCTGGCACAGTCAGCCTAGCTGACCAGTTCTTTCTTGTCAAGGAGCCATGGGAAAGTATAAAATTTATTTCAAAATACATTCCTTACTACTTAAAGACCTTGCCATAATCATTTGTCTATACTACTCTTTGTGATAGCCATTTCATTCAAATCATTATTTTAAATCTTTTATTATTTACATTTCTGATCATTGTCACCTTTGAGAGGTTTTGAGAAGAAATTCTTCCCCATATTTCCAAGTCCTATGCATCTTATCATGATGACTTATAAAATAGCTACTTGGGGGGAGTGTACTTCTACAAATGGACAATTTAGTTTTCCTTATGATGAGTAATGCCAGCTTCAGTTTGCCAGCTCACATTTAATAGCTGCATTTAACATTGCTTTCTAGTTTTGAAGCCTGATATCAAAGTGTAGACCACATAACTAACACACTGTTACTGCTTAGCATTGAGAAAATACTGCATTTTTCTTACATTTTGTGAGGAAAAGGCCACACCTAAATATCATGTCCTTCCAAACTCTGTTGTGTGATGGCCACAGTCAACAATTCATTAGCATGTAATCCTATAATGTAGTGCCTTTTAAGCCCAGGCATTGCCTTTGGCTTAGTGACATGAAGATGAAGAAGATTTAGAATGCTATTCTGAAAGTATATTGAATATATTAAATATAGATCAGAACTTGTTCTCAGGTTGAGTAAATGATCATCTATTACCCACTTCATTTCAGAGGACTCCAGAATGGATTACTTTCCCTTAAAAACTCCTTTCTCATGGCCAATTGATTTTTCATATCCTACCATTAAAATCTTATAACTGTACAATCACAATTTATTTAACTTACCTTGCTGGAAGTGATGTGAAACTGAAAGAGTCTAGCCAAATAGAACAGTAAGCAAATGAGCAGTGTACAAAAAGGTCTAGGACTTACAGTGACCCCTGATCCTGTATTTATCCCAACTTATTTTATATAAGCTATTCATCCAGTGTGAATTCCACTTACTGCTCTTATTAAGACTTTTTAAATCATAGGACTATTTCTTAAAACTGGGAAGAATTCCTGACTGAGAGGGTGTGAAGAAAAGTGAACAAAGGGTCGCAAGATTCTGTGCTATCAAAGAAACAAAAGCAAGCAAAGAATCTCTTCTCAAATTTTTTTCTCAAAAGAGTCATTGCTTTCTATGTGAAATCCTGTTAAGTCCCATAATTTAAAATGCTTCAGCTGTTGGTAGAGCTGTACGATAATATCATGATACTTTATTTCTATTATACCTAGACTAAACATTATTTCTAGATGTTGTCAGGCTACTTCATGATGAAATTAGTAGCATTAGAGTTGCAGGACTCAGGAAAACATCATGTTTATTTATCATCATGTAGGTGGATATTATTCAGCTCATGGACAACCAGAGAAAGTTTCTTCCCTTATTTTGACTCCCTAATTGAACAGATATATCTTAGTTTTTCCTTCTGCTTTTAGCCTAGGGACTAATATAATGATTTTTTTCTGTGTGGCAGGTCATCCAGTCCAAAACAATGAACCATATCACCATCTCTATTTTTTCCTCATGTAGACTATGAAACATCTTAGCCATCATAGTGGTAAGAACTAATTACTCATACTAAACAACCTTCTCTATCTGGTATGTATCATCTGTCTGTCTGTATATCTATCTATCTATCATCTATCTATTATCACAATCTACACATCATATATAAACCAATCATCTAATTTTATTCTTATTTCTGTTTCTCTCAAGGAAACTAGTTAATAAAAATGTATCGCAATATATTTTATTATTTAGCTCAATATTACATGTTAATTTGTGTTAGAGTTAGGAAATGACTGAAGAATAGAAATAATAGAAAGTTAGATCTCCAATACTTTAGGGATCAGAAAGCAAATTTGCCTTATCTGAAAGCAAATTTGCCTTATTTACAGAAGGGAAATTTGTAATTTAGCATTAGTAACTCATGACACTAGGATTTTTAGGTTACTTGTGAACAAGAGCTATCATCCTAGATTTCCTTTTGGTCTTGCTGTAATATTGTGCTACACTCAATAACACAGAGATGTTGAGTGTTTATTAGGACTTGTAATGATTATCTATTGTATCAGCCAGTAACTAAACCACAGCTACAACTCAGACACCTTAATGAACAATGAATATTCATATTGGCTCAGTTACTTCTTAATTTATAAAAATAATCAGAAAAAGCACACAACAGTCATGAATTTTACACTATCTGCATATTGTATGCATAGTGTTATAAACTTAGGCATTAAATATTCATAAAGATATGTTAAATGATCCATCCATTTCCCTAAGAATTTCATAAATTTATTGTTTTTAATAGCTGAGTAGTACTCCATTGTGTAGATGTGCCACAATTTCTGTATCCACTCCTCTGTTGAGGGACATCTGGGTTGTTTCCAGGTTCTGGCTATTATAAATAAGGCTGCTATGAACATGGTGGAACATGTGTCCTTGTTACATGTTGCAGTATTTTTTGGGTATATGCCCAGGAGTGGTATAGCCGGGTCCTCCGGTAGTACTATGTTCAATTTCTGGAGGAACCGCCAAACTGATTTCCAGAGTGGTTGTACCAGTTTGCAATCCCACCAGCAATGAAGTAATGTTCCTCTTTCTCCACAACCTCTCCAGCATCTGCTGTCACCTGAGTTTTTTATCCTAGCCATTCTGACCGGAAAATATCTAGGGAAGGGAATCCTGATTCATAGAACAATTGATTTTTAAGCTTAGTGTGACAATGTAAAATATTTTTCAATGCAATTGCACCAATTCATTTACTTATGTGTAAGGTTTTTAATCACAGCTCTGATAATATATGTCATAATTTGGTTTTTAAGGGATTCCTGAGAACAGAAAATGATACATGTAGTATTATTCATACTAGCTGTATAATAAAGGTTGGTACCATGTGTGAAAAAAAAGAAAAGATGTGTTAAATGTTCAAAACAGCTTAAAGATACTTTTAAAATTTCATGTATGTGTACTGTATTTATGCCACTTGACCCTTTCCTCACTCTCCTCCAACTTTTCCCATTCTCCCTCCATTCCCACTCAAATATATGGCTTCTTTTAGTTGAGTTACCACTGTTACACATACATAATAATTAATATGTAAATAATTCCTGATGAGTCCATTTAGTGTTACTCACATATTTATATTTTAGGGCTGCTTTTTTTGGATAGTTTAAAGATAATAGCGAAATCTTATTTCAAATTTTGGATCTATGTATCACATACATGTGATCTTTATAAAATGACATGCTTTCCATTTTATATGTTATAATGAAACCTATAAACAAATACTTTCTACTATTATATACTTTTATATTGTATAAAGTATATATTGTAGATGAGTCATTCTCAACCTTCCTAATGCTATTACCTTTTAATATAGTTCCTCATGTAGTGACCCCACTCATAAAATTACTTTAGTTGTTCCCACATAGCTGTAATTTTGTTACTGTTATAAATATGTCTGTCAACTTACAGACTGGGAAAAAAATCTTCACTAACCCTATATCCAATAGAGGGCTAATATCCAAAATATATAAAGAACTCACCAAAAAACCAAACAACCCAATCAAAAAATGGGGTATAGAACTAAACCAAGAATTCACAACTAAAGAATCTCGAATGGCTGAAAAGCAGCTAAAGAAATGTTCAAAGTCCTTAGTGATCAGAGAAATGCAAATCAAAATGACCCTGAGATTCCACCTTAGACTAATCAGAATGGCTAAGATAAAAACCATAGATGACAACACATTTTGGAGAGGATGTGGAGAAAGAGGAACACTCCTCCATTGCTGGTGGGTTTGCAAACTGGTACAACCACTCTGGAAATCAATCTGGAGATTCCTCAGAAAATTGGAAACAGATCTACCTGAAGACCCAGCTATACCGCTCTTGGGAATACACCCAAAATATGCCCCCACCCATGCCACAGGGGCACGTCTTCCACTATAGTTATATATCACTATTTGTGATAGCCAGAAGCTGGAAACAACCTAGATGTCCCACAACAGAAGAATGGATACAGGAAATGTGATTCATTTACACAATGGAATACTACTCAGCTATTAAGGATGAGGACATCCTGCGTTTTACAGGCAAATGGTTGAACTAGAAAATATTACCCTGAGTGAGGTAACTCAGACCCCAAAAGACATGCATGGTATGTACTCACTAATAAGTGGATATTACCCCCCAAAATAAACTAGAGAATACCCAAGATACAGTCCACACAACTCAAAAAGGTCAACAAGCTGAACTGTTCAAGTGAGGATGCCTCAGTCCCACTTGGGAGAGAGAAGAAAGAAATCACAAGTGGAGAGGGAGGGAGGGACCTGGGAAGGAAAGTGGACAAAGAGGGAGTAGTTGGGAGGAGAGGGAAACCTGATCTGGTATTGGGTGAAGGAAAAGGACTGAAGCCCTGAGGGCCAGCAGAAAGAATGGAAAGAGGCAACCTCAAGAAATAGGAGGTTGTGGGGGGGGACCCTCCAGAATGCACCAGAGACCTGGGAGGTAAAAGACTCAGGAAGCAAAGGGAGGGACCTTAGATGAAATGCCTAACAGTAGGGAGAGGGAACTTATAGAACCTACCTCCAGCAGGAAGACAGGGCATCATGTAAGGGATGGGGTTGCCATGCCACAATCACATCTCTGACCCACAATTGTCCCTGTCTGAAAGAATTACAGGGATGGAAATGGGAGGATCCTGAAGAAGACAGTCCAGGAACAGGCCCAAAATGGAATCCAGCTCAAGGGGAGATCCCAAAGCCTGACACTATTACTGAGGCTATGGAACACTCACAAAAAGGGGCCTATCATGACTGCCCTCCGAAAGATCCAACAAGCAGCTGAAAGAGACAGATGCAGATATTTGCACCCAACCAGTGGACAGAAGCACCTGACCTCTGTTGTTGAATTAGGGAAGGCTGAAAGAAGCTGAGAAGAAGGGTGATCCTCTAGGAGGACCAGCAGTCTCAATTAATCTGAACCCCCTAGATCTTTCAAACACCAGACCAACAAACAAACAGCATACACTAGCTGATATGAGGCTACCAACACACATACAGTAGAGGGCTTCCGGGTCTGTGTTCATTCAGAGTTGATGCACCTAACCCTCAAGAGACTGGAGGCCCCAGTGAGTTTTGAGGTCAGGTGGGGTAGGGAGTGGAGACATCCACTTGGAGACAGGGGAATGGGTGGGAGGTGTGGGATGTGGAGCAGTGGGAAGGTGGATGGGGAGGAGCAGGATTTGGAATATGGAGTGTAAAAATTAAATTAATTAAAAATAAATAAATAAATAAATAAGTAGTCTGCCTATGTTTTCTGATGGTCATAGGCAACCTTTGTGGTAAGGTAGTTTTATATCTCCCCAAACGGGTTTAGAACTCACATATTGAGAAGCATGGCTCTATAGAGCGTTGCTTAAAAAAAAAAAAATTCTCAAGTATACTGGTTTTGAGTAGCAACAGCTCTCTCTATGTCTAGCACCATCTCACCCACTGCTCTGTGAGGCTGCTGTCCATGAGCACTTGGTGTCAATACACAACTGACAGTTATGATTAGTAAGAAACATGTGTCATGAAGTCTTTTATAGTGGCAAGTAGTTCAGAAAAGGAGAGACACTTGTGCTTACCCTCTTGAACTGATTCATTCCCAGGGAGAAAATAATCAAACCATTTGTGGTATTTACCTTGGAGAGATAACGTACCTTTTCATGAGGCTGGAAGGTTGACAATGGAATAGATACCAAAATGCTCTCTTCTCAGTAAATAGCTTCAAAGTTAACAGAGAATCCAAAAGGCTACCTGCCTCTGGACACTCACCTCTGACCCTGCTCCTGAGGAATTCAGTAGGCTTGTTTCACCTAGAGCTCTGCAAAGCTTAGCTCAGAATGGAGCACTTCCACACAGGGGTTAAATTGTTAATGCTTTACTTTCACTTCCTTAAATCTTTTTTAATCAAACTTTGCTCTTTCTCTCCCTGGGGAATGGCAAATGGACAGCTTTCGTCTCTTGAGCTCCTCCTTCCATTACCATCACAGCAGAATGCATCCGAGACGGTAATAATTCAGTGATGAAATACAAAATGTCGCAATGCCATCTCTCCTAAAGTGAGCTGAGATTTTGTTATGCCATTTTAGGTGCACTAATAGCAACTCAAGTCCCATGGAGTGTCCTAATGTGAATTTAATGAGCTGATAGCATATAAATGGCAGTACTGCCAGGGTGAAGGTGACATAACCTTTTTCTTTCTACTTGATGTTTGTCTTTGAAAAACTACAGATCTGCTCAAAATGTACTGCATTTCTACTAAGTGGCACATCACTCACCAAAGAGGCGACTATTGTTTTACCATTTAAGAATATTTTCGTCTTTTACTGGAACATGTAGCAAGAGCAATTTTTTTATCATTAGGATAATAAAAATCAGAATAGTTTTTCTCTGAATAAACAGAAATTATGTTGCACTCCAGTGTCTATTTTGCCATAGGCTGATGGTCTCCAGTGACAAATATTTACTTATACACCCCATAGCCTTTGAATGTCACAGTCACTGGCGAAGCAAGAGCAAATTGGCCTTTAAAGATACTGAAACTATTTGTCCTTATGTAACTTATTATTTAAGGCTGCTATCAAGAAGAATTTAGAGGTGTTTTGTCAATTTCAATTTTGTACTCAGCAACAACCAAATTAAATTACATAAAACATCATAGCTTATTCTTAGAACAAATAATAAATAGAATAAGAAGATAGAGGTGATAAAATTCTTCCATAGATAAAAAATAATTCAATGTCTTTGAAGGCCATCAATAATCATGATGACAAAAGCACTTTGTAAATGTGTATCACAGCTCCACGAATTTTCATGGAATATTTTTTCTCTATATATTAAGTCTGTGCTAGACTTTGCATTGGAATATGGATTAAATATCGACATGAAAAGGAAATGTATAATTTAACTCATTTTATAATTACTTGAAATTTTGGAAGGTAATTGAAGAACTCTTTAAGACCAATCAGCTGGTACTTACCCCAAACAAAATTTCTTAAATTACAAAGGAAGAAAATGGAACCAAATGGGTTTGTAGGATTTTTTAAAGTCTCAAGGGGGTGGACGT
Source organism: Mastomys coucha (assembly GCF_008632895.1). NCBI lineage: Eukaryota > Metazoa > Chordata > Mammalia > Rodentia > Muridae > Mastomys > Mastomys coucha. Next base: position 33,966,107 of record NW_022196897.1, read on the forward strand.
AATAGCTAAATGATCTTAAAAGACTGAGCTGACTCTATGTGTGTCTCATTCATTATGCCAAGACCTACTAAGAACAAGAATTCCATATTATTTTTAAAAATTTATAACCACTCAAAAAGGTTTAAATAACTAACACAGACTCTGGTCTAAATAGAAATTGTGATCATTGTATAGTTAAATATCTTTTGACAAAAGCTGTCAAAAGTAAAAAATACAATTTTACCTTTAATGAAAATATCCCTTGGGCTATAATTCATGAAAGTAATATTTAAGCAGCACAAGAGACTTAAAGTTTGGATTTTGGCAGAGAACAAAATACCTTCAGGTTGCCGGGTGACAAGCACAACCCCACATATGCCTGACAACTGACATGTAAATATGTTCTTCCTGAGGTCTCCAGGTCTGGCCATGCATCATGATGCCTCATTGCTAAATGGCGTTTCCAGGGGGGACAGTGTCTATCTCTTTCAGAAAGTATGTCCTTAAACTGCAACCCAAACTGTTCTTTATTACTCACTGTTTAATATTGAGTAAAGATTACTGTATGCAGTATAGAGTGCATTCCATCTTGTAAAATATACTCTAATGATACTTCCAGGGTTTTTGTGATGGTGAGTAAATTACACAGGCTCTTACATCTCAATCTGGCCTCCAACTTGCTATCTACCTAAGCCTAGCCTTTAGTTAATCTTCTTGCTTCTACTTCCAAAATCTGGGGGAATAGGTGTGTATTTCCCCAGGCGTAGTGAAGTCTATTTTTGAGGATCTGCTAACAAACTAATGCTGTGGAAATTCTGCTTCAAAGAGCTAGTCTTCTAAAACATACATAAGCTGTGAGCTGGCATACTTGCATGCGAAACACACATTTTAAAAAAAGAAAATTTGTGCTAGAGAATGGCTCAGTGGTTAAGTGCAGTGACTGCTTTTCTAGAAGGCCTAAGGTTGATTCCCAGCTCACAACCTCTGTAATTCTAGTCGTGGGATATCTGATGCCCTCTTCTGGTTTCCAAAGGCACTAAATTCACTGTGATCCAGAGAGTCAAATAATGGGTATCTCCCAACAGGAAGGCTAAGAGTCTAGCAGTTGTTCCGTTCATAATATTTCAATAGTTTCAATTTTGTGCCACCATCAGAAGTTTGTCACCCAGATTTAGACAGGGTAATCTCACCCCAAATGATCCACTGAAGCAAAATCTTCACAGGCAGAATTAGTTGCTTGGGTTTTAGTTGATTCTAGATATAGTCAAATTGCCAACTAAGATTAGCCACCACCGTGTCAGAGGTAACCTTTTACTATATTTTAATGGAATAGACATTTGCTGTATTTGCCCAGGTTCTTCAGAGGGACAGAATCAATGAGATGAATATTTGTAAATATCTTTATAACTTATAAGCATTAAATTATCACCCTTTATTATTTTATAGTGTCATAACATTTTAACACATTAATGTTATATTTAAATACATATAATGTATAAATAAACATATACTCAAGAATATATTGAGTTAACTTTTAAATACTTTGGTATAAAACAATACCAGTGTAGGAGTAATCCCACGATGACTGAAGGCTAGAAGTTTCCTGGAGTTCCACTGGTCCCTATTACATGATAAAGGCTGAGAAATATCAATTAGTTCTGTTGTCAGTGAAAGAATCATACAGGCATAGCTGCAGCAGCAGCAGCAGGAACAGCAGGGCAAATTAGCTAGGTGACAAGAAGGGAAGCTAAGCTGGATGATCTTCCTTTTGTCATGCTAGCAGAGGTGCTTTGCACATCAGCGAAAGTCATAAAACTTCAGGTGAGGCTTCCAACTCAGGTTTTTCCAAGGTCTAGTAAATTCACACTCAAACCAGCCAGAGCCAGGTGTAGTGGTCTGCATCTTTGCTTCCCACAGAGGCAAGATAATATCTGTGAGTTCCAGTCAATCTGCTCTACATAATAAGTTCCAGACCAGCTAGAGATGCAAAGTGACTTTATACCCCTCCTTTCTCTGTTTCTCTCTCATCTAAATAAAGCCAATCATGATGTCTGCTAATACTATTGCTCTATAAACTAAGATGTTGCCAAGGTAAATTAAAGTGGTTTTTTTTTGGGGGGGGGGGGTTGTTTGTTTGTTTTTTGTTTTTTGGTTTCTTTTTCTGTGAATTTGATAACTCATCCAGTGCTCTGGTAGATTTATTAAAAGGAAAGGAAGCTGTGAAGAACAGAGGAAGTCACTTGTATTTCTTTTTTAAAATTATTATTAGATGTTTTCTTTATTTACAATATTTCCTTCCCTAGTTTAACCTCCATAAAATAAGAAAATAAATAAAATAAAATAAAATAATAATAATAAAAAAAACCCTGTTCCCTCCACCCTCTTCCTGCTCACCACCCCACCCTCTCCTGCTTACTGGCCCTGGCATTCCCCTACACTAGGGCATAGAACCTTCACAGAGCCAAGGTCCTCTCCTCCCATTGATGACCGACTTGACCATCCTCTGCTATACACATGCTGCCAGAACAATCAGTCCCATAATGTATAGTCCTTGGTTGGTGGTTGAGTCCCTGTGAGCTCTGAGGGTAATAGGTAGTTCATATTGTTGTTCATCCTTAGACGCTTAAAGCACTTCAGCTCCTTGAATTCTTTCTCTAGCTCCTTCATCGGGGACCCTGTACTCAGTCCAATAGATGGCTGTGAGCCTCTACTTCTGTATTAGTCGGATACTGTCAGAGCCTCTCAGGAGACAGCTATATCAGGCTCAGGTCATCCAGCACTCGTTGGCATCCACAATAGTGTCTAGATTTGATGATTGAATATGGGAAGGATTCCCAGGTGGAACAGTGTCTGAATTGCCCTTCCTTTAGTCTCTGCTCCATAGTTAGTCTCTACCACTCCTTCCATGGGTATTTTGTTCCCCCTTTTAAGAAGGAACGAAGTATCCACACTTTGGTCTTCCTTTTTCTTGAGTTTCTTGTGGTTTGTGGATTGTACTTTGTGTATTCCGATCTTCTGGGCTAATATCCACTTATCAGAGAGTGCATACCATGTGTGTTCTTTTGTGATTGGGTTACCTCACTCAGGATGATATTCTCCAGATTCATCCATCTCCCAAAGAATTTCATAAATTCATTGTTTTTAATAGCTGAGTAGTACTCCATTGTGTAGATGTACCACATTTTCTGTATCTATTCCTCTGCTGAGGGACATCTGAGTTGTTTCCAGTTTCTGGCTATTATAAAAAAGGCTGCTATGAACATAGTGGAGCATGTATACTTATTACATGTTGGAGCATCTTCTGGGTATATGCCCAGGAGTGGTATAGCTGGGTCCTCTGGTAGAATTATGTCCACTTTCCGGAGGAACCACCAAACTGTTTTCCAGAGTGGTTGTACCAGCTTGCAGTCCCACCAGCAATGAAGGAGTGTTCCTCTTCACAACCTCTCCAGCATCTGCTGTTACCTGAGTTTTTTATTCTAGCCATTCTGACTGGTCTCAGGGTTGTTTTGATTTGCATTTCCCTGATGACTAATGACACCCTTCACAGTAGTCACAAATAATATAAAATACATTGGTGTGACTCTAACTAAGCAAGTAAAAGATCTGTTTGACAAAAACTTCAAGTCTCTGAAGAAGGAAATTGAAGAAGATCTCAGAAGATCGAAAGATTTCCCATGCTCCTAGATTGGCAGGATTAATATAATAAAAATGTCCACCTTGCCAAAAGCATAGATGCAATGCAATCCCCATCAAAATTTCAACTCAATTCTTCACAGACTTAGAAAGACCAATTTGCAAATTCATCTGGAGTAGCAAATAGCATAGCATAGCCAAAACTATTCTCAACAATAAAAGAGCCTCTGGTGGAATCACCATCCTGGACCTTAAGCTGTACTACAGAGCAATTGTGATAAAAACTGCATGGTATTGGTACAGTGACAGGCAGGTAGATCAATGGAATAGAATTAAAGACCCAGAAATGAACCCAAAAATCTATGGCCACTTGATCTTTGACAAAGGAGCTAAAACCATCCTGTGGAAAAAAGACAGTATTTTCAACAAATGGTGCTGGCTCAACTGGCAATTAGCATGTAGAAGAATGCAAATCAATCCATTCCTATCTCCTTGTGCAAAGGTCAAGTCCAAGTGGATCAAGGACCTCAATATAAAACCAGATACACTGAAACTAGTAGAAAAGAAAGTGGGGAAGAGCCTCGAGCAAATAGGCACAAGGGAAAATTTCCTGAACAGAACGCCAATAGCTTATGCTCTAAGATCAAGAATTGACAAATGGGACCTCATGAAACTGCAAAGCTTTTGTAAGGCAAAGGACACTGAAAGTAGGATGAAAGGCAACCAACAAATTGGGAAAAGATCTTTACTAATCCTACATCTGATAGGGGGCTAATATCTAATATATACAAAGAACTCAAGAAATTAGACTCCAGAGAACCAAATAACCCTATTAAAAATGGGGTACAGAGCTAAACAAAGAATTCACAACTGATGAATACTGAATGGCTGAGAAGCACCTAAAGAAATGGTCACTTGTATTTCTAATACATGTATATTGGTTTGAGTTTCTTTATTAACTAAACAGAAATCTCACTTTTGATTTAAACACTTAGCCTCTTAGAGATTCCGTGCTTTATCTAGAAACTAGAACTCTAGAAACTAGTGTTAAGTCCTAGAAGAAGTTCTTTAAATGATTCACTGCAAAATTCTGTAGCCATCACACATCTGGTAGTAGCAAAATAACTAACACACTGAAAATAGGGATAAGTAGTTCCTAATGCAACAGAAAAGTTTTAAATATATACAGATACTCAGGGAGCATATAAAACCATAAAAGAATATTTTCTTCTTCTGGGCTAGATACAAACTGTTAAAACATAGAAAAGTGGGTTGTTATGATAGCTTAGTGTCAAGCATGAGGACCTACATTTGGATTTTCAGAATCTATATAAAATTGGGTGTACTGGCATTGGACTTAACCACAGTGTTGGCGTTTCAGAAACACAAGAATCCTGGAGCTTGTTGTCCAGCCAGTCTAACTAATTCAGCAATCTTCTGGTTCAGTGAAAAACTTTAACTCCAAAATTAACATAAAGAGTTATTAAGGAAGATAACAAATATACAACCCTTTTTCCTCCAAATGAACTCTCAAGCATACCTACTCCTAGCATGAGAGAAAGAGAGAGAGAGAGAGAAAGAGAGAGAGAGACAGAGAGACCAAATAAAGAACTCCCATCCAACTGTAGCCAACAATGACAGTAATTTGATTCCTACCTTAGCTAAGGAAGTATACTAGGTGCTGTGTAGCTTGTACTGTCTTTATTTAACTTCTTGGTTCTCAATGGACCAACATAGATTCCTTACCATAAAGGCCAAAACCAAAAATATTAAAATGTGACAGTGAAGGGACACTACTGTCATTTATTTTGTTCATTCTGTCAAAGATGCTTGTACAAACAAGAAGATCAAAAACAAAGAAAATGCAGGAGGCATAGACAAAGTGTGGTGACAATTCTCAGGGAAGAGTTTTGTTTTTTGGTTTGCTTGGAGTTTTTTTATCTAATGGTACAGGCTAAACTATGTGATTGAAGAGGTGAGACTTTCATTTAATCTTGAAAAATGAGAGACAATTAGACATGGAAACAGAAACAATATCTAATGGAATTGAAAAGTTTTGACCCTGTCAAGGACAAATGCCTCTTTTGATTTCAGAAAAGACACCATGATTAGTTAAAAAAATCTTCAGCCTCAGATTTTGTACAATGTCCTAACATGTGATATTGCTTTAACCTGTCCTAGAATGGTTAATGTATGTACACATATGTACAAATATTTAGGCATATTTGTATATCATTTAAATTCTTGTCAAGAACAACATATACAGAAAACTAAGGTAAATTTCATATGCTATAAAGGGAGATAAACTGATTAAATATATGCTATTTTATTTGGGAGACCTTATAATCTCTTATAGCATAAAGAATAAGAAAGCCCACATTTGAATTTTCTCCCTATAGCCCCGGATGAAATTCAATCCTACTTTACTTCTGAGTTCTACTAGAAGCAATAGGAAAGAATCCTCACTACAATAGTGCAGAACAACAGGGGAAATTAGACTGCATAATATGTACTAAAAGTATCATATCGGAATGATTGCCTGTTTAAGTGTTAGGTGCAAGAGAGACTGACTCCTCAGAGGATGTGGCCTAGAGCCTAAACATGGGGTATAAAGTTGAAACTTCCATATATAGCCACACTGTGTATACAATCAATCAATTTACACTTATGGGGTGTTCAGCCTATCTCAGAAAATGTTCATAGATTGTAATCATAATTCTCATATTGTGATATGGTTGTTTAAATAAGAATGACCTCCATAGGGAGATATATCTTGATGCTTACTTCCCAATTGATGAATTGTTTGAAAAGATTAATGAGTAGGTTTGGAGTAGATGTGGCCTTATTAGAACAATGTATTGTTGGCTTTTGAAATCTCAAAGCCCATGTCAGGCTTAGTCTCTCTCTCTCTCTCTCTCTCTCTCTCTCTCTCTCTCTCTCTCTCTCTCTCTCTCTCTGTGTGTGTGTGTGTGTGTATGTGTGTGTGTCTCTCTCTCTTTCCTGCCTATAGATCAAGATAAGAAGCTCTCAGCTACTGCTCCAGTGTCAGGTTCCCCACCATGATGACAACAGACTAAACCTCTAAATCAGGCAAGCCCCAATTAAATGATTTCTTTTATAGGAGTTGCCTTGGTCTTAATGTCTCTTCAGAGAATGCATCCCACAGAACAATATCTGATATCTCTGTCCTTGACTTAGGGGTCATATAGAAGGAAATGATGCCATCCTATTTTACAGATCAACCTGGAACTCTTTCTGTCAAAGTAGTGGATAACAGCATTAAAAAAAAAAAAAAAAAAAGAACAGAACTGACCAGCCTTTTTGCAACCCTCTAAGCTTAAAAATGTCATCTTTGAAGATGTCATCTGCAACCCTCTATGCTTGAAGATGTCATCTTTCCAATAGGTAGGGATAGCTATCCCTCAAGAACTCCAAAGCAAGAAATCTCATCGCATAACCTCAGAACATGCCAAAGTATGTTGGCACTCATATGGATTAAATCTCACTTTTCTTAAGTGGGGAACAGAGAAAGGAATGAAGACAGCTTAGCTAAAAACACATATCACATGCTGTTTTCTGAAAACACACAAAAAGAATCTCCACCCAAAAACAAACTAAAAGCTACAAAACAAAACCAAAAAAGATTGAGTTGTGGGAACAAATGGGCAGTGCTTAAAAAAAAACAAAAAAAAAAAAAAAAAAAAAAAAAAAAAAACAAAAAAAACAAAAAAACAAAAAAAAACAAATTCAAGCTTCAGGTATGCAGGGTAAAGAAGTGCTTGGGAAACCCAGCCTCTCTCATCTTATACAAAAAAGCTCATCGAGCTGTTACATGGGAGATTTTGAGTTTAGATTTGCGCAGCTTTTGGAATTTAATGTTTTGTTTGGCTTTGTAATCCATCATTTCTTTCTAACCATTTTTTTTAATTTTTTTTTCTATAGATACAGCATTTTGTTCAAAACCTCGACTCAGGATCTTAATCATATGCACATATAATGTCATTTTGTCATTTTGTATGGCTTACATATTTAATGTAGTCTGATGCTCTAAGTCAACGTTAGCCTGAGCTTCTCTAACTGAAATAACATGGAAATTTTGTAACCTGCAATTATAAAAAGCATAGTTACAGGAAAGAAATTTTTTCCAGTCTCTTCTGGGAACTCTACATAAGTTACTTATTGACCCTACATTTGATTTATAGCAAATGAAATGAATTGCCATCAAACTCCCCAAAATGTAATTATTCCCATAGGTCACAGATGTAAAATGTGCTGTTAGAAGTTCAGGCTAGAAGCATCTAAACTCTTTAGTGTTATCCAAGTCCTTTAGTGGAGAAATAAAAACAACAAAAAATAATGTCAATCAGGCTGGCTCAGTGATTTGTTTAAGATAGTAAAAGTTATTAACTCAGAAGCTAGGTTTTCCTAGCCATCCCTGTGATTTCTTATCATCTTCATAAAAATTCATTTTCTCTAAAACAAATGAAATGCCATAAAACTTCAAAGTCTTAAATCGACAATGTTTCTTAACCTAAGAATGTAATATTTGAGTATGAAGGAGGCCATTGGCTCTAATGAGCTGCCTTTCTGTGGGACATAAAAATTTTGATTAATTCTACATTTCAGTATACAAGAAAGATCACATCACACTAGTGCAAAATACCAAACAAATGAAAAAATGTGTCTGAGGGTGTTGTTGGGGAGAGACAGAGAGAAAGGGAGAGGAGAGAGAGGGCGAGGAGAGAGGGGGAAGTTATTTTCACTTCAGCTCATGAGCTTTAAAACCACACTAAAAGATTTGACCATCTCAGCCGTTATAAAAAGCACAATATTCAGTCTAGGATTTGGTACTGAAGTAGGGATTATTGATATTAAAACTTTATTAAAACATGTATATTTTTACTTTAAGTTGTATAATGCTCTGTACATAAATATGAGAGGTTTTTGGTTAAGGCATTAATTACCTGAACACTACCACTGTAATGCTTCACCTTATAGGTTCAGTTATTGCCCAACTTGCCTAGGTGCTAAGGACATAGGTGCATTGCTTCTTGAATTCTGCAATGTCTCTTTGGTTGGTGTTTTAGTTCTAGGGAGCTCTGGTAGTCTGGCTGGTTGATTTTGTTCTTGCTATGGGATTGCAAACCCCTTTAGCTCTTTCAGTCCTTTCTCTAACTCCGACATTGGGGACAGAGTACTCACTCCAACCAATGGTTGGCTGCGAGCATCTGCTCTGTATTTCTTAGGCTCTGGCAGAGTCTCTCAGGGTACAGCTATATCAGGTTCCTGTCACCAAGCACTTCTTTGCATCCACAATAGTGTCTGGGTTTACTGACTGTATATGGGATGGATCCTGAGGTGGGGCAGTCTAGATTATACATGGAGGGACCCATGGCTCCAGTTGCATATGTAGCAGAGGTTGGCCTTGTCAGGCATCAATGGGAGGAGAGGCCCTTGGTCCTGGGAAAGCTTGATGCCCCAGTGTAAGGGAATCCCAGAGCAGAGAGGCAGGAGTAGAGGTTTCTGGGGGGAAATCCAGAAAAGGGGATAGCATTTGAAATGTAAATAAAAAAATATCCAATAAAAACAATACCAAAAAAGTTTAAAAATTTGAAGATATATTGAACTTATTCTTATTTTGATAAGAATCAAACAAAAGAACAAGACAAACCACACACACACACACACACACACACACACACACAGTTCTTAAATGACAAGCATTTTTTTTTTTGGTTAGAGCAGAAGAGTTTCACTTTCCATACAGAAGGACAGAAGTAATATGGATTACTTAGAAATCAAATGGTATGTCTAAAAGGCTGCAGTTTTCTAAATAAATGAGCATTTAGCTTGTTAGTGTATATATCTGGGTATTTTTAAAATTCAATTCCAGTTTGCATTCTAGAGTAAAATCTTGAAACACTGTAAAATCCTGACTGCCTTGAACTAATGATTTCATTGCTGGCTATTTGTGCAATGGAGCTCGGCAGCCATAGAAAAGGGGTGCATAGTGAAATAGTCTGAAATTTGAACACTGGGCATTAAAAATTTCCAACAGGTCACTGTAGATTCAGGCAGAGTTAGAAATGGGTCACACAGCCATGGCTTTGGCATGACTGCCTATGTCTGCTGCTCCTGTCTATTTGACAATGTACAAGCAAAGGAACAGACTTTGTTAAGGAGCTCATACTTATATTTTGTAATTGGTCCCTTGAATATCCTTCCATCTTGAATGGGCTTGTCCTGTACCACAACTCTAATTATATCAACAGTTTTTGTTTGTTTGTTTGCTTTAATTAGACACTCAGTCAAGTTTTTTCTTGGAACTGTTTTCTTTTTGTCCTATAATTTTGGGTAGGCTGTGTATTTATTTTCATTGAATTCTTTGCAGATCTTCACTTTTTTTTATTTTGACTTAACCCATTTTCTGTTTAGAAGTGAGTTATTCAGTTTCTATGAGTTTGTAAGGTTTCTATTGTTTCTCTTGTTGTGCAGTCTTTCTTTAATATGTGGTAGTCAGATGCAGGGAGTTATTTCAAATTTCTGGTATTTGTTGAAACTTGCTTTGTGTCCCAGTATTTGGTCAATTTTGCAGAAAGTTCATGAGGTCCTGGGAAGGTGTATTCTTTGGGTTTGGGTGAAATGTTCAATTTCAGTTGGAATACTCTTTCTTTTATAAACTTGGGTACTGTGTTTAGGATATTACAAATAGATATTACGAATTGAAATGTCACCTTGGTGGATTTTTTTCCCCTCTGATGAACACATAGTACCCTTTCTACCTCTTTTCTTAGATTTAATTTAAGGTTTATTTTCTTAGATATTAAAGTGGCTATAACAGCTCACTTTTTATATTCATTTACATGGAATACCTTTATCCTTTACCTTGAGATAATACCTATTTTGATGTTGAGGTTTATTTCTTGGATACAGCAGAAGGATGGATCCTCCATTCCCATCCATTCCTTTTATTGAGGAATTAAACCTTTGATATTGAGATATATCAATGACCAAGGACTGTTAATTCCTGTTATTTTGTTACTTTTGGTGTTAGGGGTGTGTGTGTGTGTATGTGAATTTCCTTTGTTTTGGTTCTTCTAGTTTTAAATTATTTATTTTGAAAAATAATATATTTATTTCCTGTGTTTTCATGGGTAGTTAACCTTAGGTTGGAGTTATCTTTTCTGTATGTCTGGATTTTTACATAGATATTGTATAAATTTGACTTTATCATAGAATGTCTTATTTTCTCCATCTACAAGTGAATGAAAAATTTTCTGGGTATGTTAGCCTGGGCTAATACATGGATGCAGTAACTTGATGAGTTTTGTTTTTATCAGAGTTATCTGGGTTTATACTTAGATCACACACCCAAGGTGTGAAGTGTGTCAGAGATGACCCAATAGTCATCAGGCCATTCTGACCTTGTGACACAGATTGATAGTAATGCACAGTGAAATGCTGACACCACTTCTGTTTTCAGGAACTGCCCTACTGACCTATAACACTGTATATTATCTCACCTCCATTCCTCAAAATGGTGCTCAAAATATTCTATTCAGTACTGAGCATAACTACTTTTCCCTTGTTTAGTAGTATGCCAGACTTTGCAATTCTACATAAGAGAGTTATCACCACTGAGAATCTGAGTAGAATTTACTAAGATGGAAAATATACTTCTCCACTGTCCTTGTTAATGAACCAGTAATCAATAAGAAATTGGAGGCTTTTGTAAAATAAATCTAAATTTAGCCCGGTATGATTCTGAGAAACAATAGAGAAATTGGAAAGTGTTTAAGTGGGCTGAGAATGACAGAAGAAGAGACAATTTTAAAATAAATCTAAAAAACCAGATTCAATTCTGTTCCTCTGGATTCAAGTAATCAAGAAGAGAATGTGGGAAACATTGCCATTCTCAGAAAACAGCAATTACAACAGGGTGAAATCCAAACCACTTTTCATGGTACCATGATACTGATGGTATCTATGGTAATAGTTTTGTATCTTAAGCCAAACATTCTTGAGTCTTTATTCCTTTGCTACATGTTTTCAATCTCCTTTGCCTTCAGTGTGTTAGATTTTCTTTGATATTCTCCTTACATCTGATCTCAAGACTTTTGAAAGTTCCTGTGTCTCAAGTAAGATTGCTTATATAGTGTGTGTGGCATTGAAAATGTCATAAGAATTCATTGACTTGACTTAAGAATGGCGAAGATTTTCTTTTCCTTTAATCCAAAGGGCCATGCGTGGTTTGTTTTCCTCCCATGTTCTCTTTCTTTCCCCACCCTCCCTTTCTCTCTTCCTTCCTCCTTCCCTCCCAGCCTTCCTTCTTTTCTTCCTTTTTTCTTTCCTTCCATCTTCCTTCCTTTCTCTCTCCTTCCCTCTGTCTGTCTTTCTCCCCATCTTTCTTTCCTCTCCTAAAATCTTTACCTGCTTTGTGAAGTTGTAAAGCCTCACTTAGTAAATATCCTTGCTAAGTTACTTTGTTCTTCATGATGTTTAAATATCTATGCAACGGAGACACAGCCTATGACTGTCTTTCTTTTTGAGTAATCATAAACAGGTCCTTTCTGTGTTTCTTCCACCTCGTGGTCTCATTCTTAACAGTCTATACACTTGGCCTCCTTTTTCTTCAACGAGAAACACCCAATAAATCTACAGAAAAGCAGTAAAGCCTGCTCCTATCACTTTGGTATAATTTACTTTGCCATAATAATTTAAGTTATTTTTTAAAATTTATTTATTTGTTTGTTTATTTGATTAGTTACTTTATTCATTTACATTTCAAATGTTGTCCCCCTTTGTGGTTTCTCCTCCACAAACCCTCTACCTCATCCCCTTCTTCCTGCCTCTATGAGGATGCTCTCCACCCATCTGCCCACTCTGCCTCACTGCCCAAGCATCCCTGTATGCTGGGGTATCAAGCCTCCACAGGAGAATGTACCTTTCCTCCCACTGATGCCAGATAAAGCCATTCTCTGCTACATAATGCAGCTGGAGATATGGACCTCTCCATATATCTGGATTTGGTGTCTGCAGATAGGATGGATTTCTAGGTGGGGTAGTCTCAGGATGGCCTTTCCTTCAGTATCTGCTCCATACTTTGTCCCTGCATTTCCTTTAGACAGGAACAATTTAGGTTAAAATTTTTGAGATGGGTGGGTGATCCCATCCCTCAAACGAGGTACATGATGAGGGAGGAGTACAGAGGGTTAGGAAATTGAACAGAGGTGTGTGGCAGTAGGGAATGGGGTACTGAGGGTAGCCAATAGAAAGTCCCAGATGCCAGGGAATCAAGAAGTTCCAAGGTCCCAATGGAGATGACATTAGCTGTAATACCCAACAAAGGGAAGGTAGAATCTGTAGAGGTCATTTACATTTTTATTTTGTGTATTGTTTAGGTTTCTTCTCATATATCATCTCCAAAGTGCCTTCTTGGAGTAACTTGTCTAAAACAGCACTGTCCTCACTTTCTGTTGAACCATTGTATTTTAGGGTTCTTCCTAGTTTCTATAAAATGAAAACTAAATTTGTTCCAGTTGGTGAGGTTTTATCTAAATTTTACTTTCTTAATAAAGTTTCAGAGTGTGATATTTTCCTATATCTTATTTCTATGTTTTTCACAGTGTTTGGATTATTAGAGTGTTCTGGCTGCATGGATGAGTGAATGAATGAACAAACACTTCTTATTGAACATGAGAATTTATTTTTAGAAAAATAAGTACTAATTCATATGGCCAGACTCTTCAGTAGTTAATGCAATTTTATGAAAGAATGCACAGCAAATAAAGGAATCTATGAATGTCCTAGCTAGTTATTTGTTTAAATATCGTATTCTTCTCTCTCTTGTATTTATTGTATTAATGAGACTTTGTAAAAGTTTTAGTGAAATATAAGGAAAATGAAAGATAATTGTCTCAATTTTTAATTACAATAACTACAGTTACTGTTTTCACTTTTTTTTTAAGATTTATTTATTTATTTTATGTAGGTACACTATAGCCATCTGCAGACACACCAGAAGAGGGCATCAGATCTCATTACAGATGGTTGTGAGCCACCATGTGGTTGTTGGGATTTGAACTCAGGACCTCCAGAAGAGCAGTCAGTGCTCTTAACTGCTGAGCCATCTCTCCAGCCGTGTTTTCAATTTTTACATTTTAATTTCTCTAGAGCAATGGCTAGTAGATATTCATATAGGAACCTGAAACTGATGAAGATTGCTCTAAGGGATGAGAAAATACTGTCTATGAATTTACATTCTAGACTTTCTATGAGTTAGCTAACATCTTTATTGGCCATTAGGGCAAAATAGAGTTTGTATGTATGTATGTATGTATGTCTGAGACAGGGTCTCCCTGTGTAGACCTTAAGTTTATAAACTTCCTGTTTCAGCTTTCCAAGTGATAGCAATAAAGTCATGTACAACCAGACCAAGTATATTTAATCTTTAAAAATATCATGTTATTTTATAGATATGGATGAGTCATTCATTATTTTTATTGTCATAGCATAAGATATTTAGGCTATTTTACATTGCAAGCACTTAATAACTGCAGATAGATAGGAGGGTATAGGACATTCGCTATATTTCTTCATATCATTCTCAGTATTTGAACAACTCTATAATAGTATTTTGTTAACGTGAGGTTAATCTTTACCAAAAAAAAAAAAAAAAAAAATCCTGTGGATCTGATTAAATTTCTTTTGAACTTCCAGGAAAAATTCTGAACACATCTTGTTAATCATTTGTCAAAATAATAATTTGTAAAGGCAAATGTCCAAATTTTGTTAAATATTCCAGGAAGTACAACTACAATAGATCTTGGATTCTAGAACAATTACTTCTCATGGAAAAATAAAGACAGATGTTATTAAATGGTCAAAGCTCATAAGTAACCACTGTAAATTAACTTGGATCTTATGACTTTTGTTATAGGTTATTTTATTTGTAGTAATTTGACATTACTTCTACTACAAGCAGACAAGCTTGACTTTCTGCATTATGATTCTTTAGAGTAACAGAACATATACAATGATTCTGTCTCTCTGTCTTTGTCTCTTTCTGTCTTTCTCTGTCTCTCAGTCTCTCTCTGTTTGCCTGTCTCTCTCTCTCTCAAATATAACCTCAGGGAAATTCAGTAAAATGACTGTGGGTCAGATAATCTAAAAATGGCTGCCTGTGAACAGAAAGTCTAAGAATCTGGCAGTTTCTCAATCCTTTAATCTGAATGTCTCAGTTGGTCTTTACTATATGCTGGAATCCTGAAGAAGTAGGCTCTAATACCAACAAACGATTGGACTTGGTAGTGAGGCAAGAGTAAGCAGGCAAAGATCAAAAGCTTCCTTCCTCTATGTTTTTATATAGGCTTGTAAGAGAGGATGTGGCACAGACTGGTTTTCTCAGCAAAGGTCTGGATTAAAGGTATGACTTCCTGCCTTGAGTTCCAGACTAAATGCGTGTTTTCCTACCTAAACAATGTAGAATAGAAATAGATCACTTCACTTTACATTAAGCAAAGATCCCTCACAGGTGTGCCCTTTACTTTTGTATTTTTGTTAATTCCAGATATGATAAAATTGACAAGCAAGAATAGCAATGACACTGGCTAATCCAGAAAACATCTTCAACACAAGATATGGATGTTTTACAGTTAAAGGCACCATATATTTGACCTTGATAGACTTCTATTGTCTATCCACTGTCTTCTATTGTTTTTTCCACTGATAACCATGTGATTATGTCCTAGGGAATTCTGAACAAGGAAAAGCATCTTAATAGTGACAATCAAATTGATGTTCTTTGTCAAGTGTTGTTATTTGTCTCTGAACTCAACTTTATAGTCTGATCTAAATTTCAGCTCAAGTGTCATGCTTCCTATTTGAAAAGTGCTGCACAGAATTTCTCTCCTTGAATTTTGAGTACTGGTACAAGAATACCTATGCATATGCATTGTAAGATCTGAAGTAGAATATTTTAGACATAAATCAATAAATGATTTACACAATGAATCAACATTGAGTACTGCATGCTATAACAAACATGTTTAGTGTTTCTGTTTATTTCTTCCAAATTACATGGGTCAGGGGCTGCACCACAAATCCAAGCATATTAGTTTGTGTTTGGATTTGTGACTTGTGTTAAGATCCTTATGTTACCTTCATGTAGAATAAATGCTTTTCTTGTGAATCTTGGTTCCTCTGATATAATGTTTAATTAGAGGGACACAGAGTTGCTGATTACTTTTTATTTTAAGTTATTTCCACTCCTCAAACACTCAAATACATCACAATTTATATTTTAATAGATATTCATTTTAAAGAATGCTCATTGTATTTATTTATTTTTATTGTATGAATGTATTTGGGTATGGGTGTCCCAGGAGGCCACAGACTTTGGATTCCCTGCAGCAGAGATGCAGATTGTGAGGTGCCTGATATGGGTGTTGGGAACATACGTGATTCCTCCAGAAGAGCAATAAGGGCTCTTAACTTCTGAGACAATTGTCCATCTATGCCCAAGTGTAAAAGTAATTTTTATTTACTAGATGTAATTGTTGTTTTGGAGGCTTACTGCTGAATAAGCTCATCCTTTCTAGTTCTTTCTGAACTCTGGCTTGTTGGTTCAAACCAGCTTTCTGACCCAAACTTTTCACCAAGCTGTATGATTCAAAACATATTGTCTTGGCTTCCAATGGAATTGCTCTGTGTGGCCTCTCAAACTAATATTGACTATCTGTTCTAGTCTTCTGTCTCCTTCATTCTATCTTCACCTGTACCTATCTCTGTAAAACTGTTCTGGTAAGACTGTCTGTTTCTCTCTCTCTCTCTCTCTCTCTCTCTCTCTCTCTCTCTCTCTCTCTCTCTCTCTCTCTCTCTCTCTCTCTCCTTTCTCTGTTCTGTTTGCTTAATTAGCATCTCTTTATCTCTTTCCTGTGCTGTTTTCATCAAAGTTTGGAATATACTATCTCTTTCTGTCAAATCTTTTTCTGATTTGCCACTTTGCTCCTCAAATAGACATCATTTTTACACATGGCTACTTCCTTCTATAAGCCAACTTTACCTTCATTTCTTGGGATTAAGGGTGTATACTGTAGGTGTGTCTGTGTTCCAACCAGATGACACAGACCTAAAAGGTCTTTCTTTGGATGGGATCTCTTGCCAGAGCAGTCATGTTGCTCACTGGATTAAAATCCCTCTATGCCATGTTATAAAAATTTAAGCTTAAAAATATATAATTTAAGTATCTCTACTGTGTATTATTTACAAACCTTGAAAAGTTCTCATTTTTAGGCTATAGAACGTGTTTTAAAGTCACATATGTGTTTCTTTATAAACATACAATATACTATCTTGAAGATTGTTGTGTTCAAATACACAAGCACAATACAGTATAGTAAATTTCAGATGTGATAGTTTTACATAATTAATAATATGATTCCAAAATTCTATGTTTTAATTTTATATTTATACAAATTGCATTTTAATTTTATATTTATAAAGTGTGTTTAATAAAGTCCCAAAGACTACTTCTCAAAAATCTCATTTAATATATTTAACTATAGTAAAACATTTAAGTATAATAATTTAGCAATAAGAAACAGTTAACTTAATAATAAATCTAGTAAACTTTGCCTTCACTATTTTCTTTTGCAATAGAATAGTGATGATTTTTGCTTCATATCAGTTGGTAAAATTCAAATGTTATTAAATTACAACATGTTTAGATAATAATGGTAAATATTTAATGTCATATTTCAATATATTGTTGAACTAAGTGGGACCATAATCCATAATTATATAATATATAATATATCTAAAGCTCAGAAATAAATTCTACAATCATTTTATATTAATCAAGTTTCAAAGAAATGCTCAGAATATCTAGACCTGATTGGAAAATATTAATGTTTTACTTAAAAAACTGCAGACCTCATAATTTTTCCTTCATTTTTATCAATATCTTGGCTTTTATCAAAACAACAAAAAACTAAAATTGGAAAATATAAAATAGAAACCACAAATCTGACAAGAAAAGCAGTATCTGCTTGGAATAATTGATATCTGATGACACCTACAGATTATCCTCGAAGACCCAGGCTTAGTTCTATACCAAATTTTGTTAAGTTTTGCAAAACAAATTGTGCAAGCCTGGAATTTTTCAAAAACTAAGCACTCTTGAATAGAACATCACCTATCTTGTATTCTTTTTTCTTCTGAAGAAATACAGTGGTTGGGATTAGCTCTCCTAAATAAACTGATTCTGCTACAGGGAAATGTCATTCTCCATCTGAAAACACCTGTGCCAGTACTTTCAGCTTTTCTGTCAAAAGTTTCCTCACTCTGTGCTGTGTTTGCTTGTTCCACAGCAGGATCTGCTGATGCTAATGGACTCACAGCAGTGCATCCTACATCAGTTATTACAGGTCTAATTCAGTCATTAACATTTCATTAATGGACAAGCCTCCTCGCTGGCTGCCGGCAAGGCTGTGCAGATATTGATGAGCTCTGCTGGAAGAAGCTAGTCAGTAAGGTGGACCATTTCAGACAAGGAGTGCCTGCGTCAGCTCGCACTGGAAGATAAAGGGACTTCTCTGAGGTTTTTGTGTGGGTGCTCTGTTATGACCAACTAGAAAATATAAGAGTTTTCAAATCCACCTTGGAAGATTCTGGTACTTTTTAATCAACATTTTAAAGAATGATAGCTTACTAATTATGAACCCCTGGTAGGGGAAAAAATACATGAAGTACTAGGCATATGTCCCAGATTTAAAAAATACAAATCATTTACCGATATTATAATTTTTCATTAGCTGTTTGATATACAAACTTGAAACACTTTAATGAAGATGTAATTTAAGCTTTTAGCTCCCTACCATTGTATTACAAAACAACATGCTAAGGCTTAAGTGCCTTAAGGCACTTTGTACACTTTCTCATCTCTAGCCATTCCTACCAGGCTTTGATCCCAGCAACTCTTTCAATGTACAAATGTCAGGAAAACCAATGGATTCCATGCTGGAGGATAAAACCAAGTTGTCAAGTCAATTGTCATTTCTGTGTGATGCTGTAAAATTTGGTATAGAACTAAGCCTGAGTCTTTTGTGGGTTCATTGCTTTCATACCCCATTAATGTTTGACCAGCTACTTCTACCTTTTCTGGTTACTGTTTTTTTTTCTCAATACCTGCAGTTTGAAATAGACTTTCCTACCTTTCATCTGGATTCAAGCATAGACAGTGAAGTACCATTTATGTACATGGAACTTCAAATCTAGTACACACACACACACACACACACACACACACACACACACACACACACACACACACGGTACTTTTGTATTTCCAGAAAGTTGACAAAATCTTTCTAGGTTTTCTATTCACTCTCTCAATTCTATATTAGTGAGATCAAAGAATTTCCTTTAACTTCTACTTTCTTCTCTGTAAAATGAAGTTGTTGAACTATTTGATCTCCAAGGCCTCTTCAAGCTATAAAATTCTATGAGTAGGATTCTAAGCTCTGCAAAAAGCTGGACAATCAGATTTTAGAATATGTGCTGTATCCCCAGTTCTCCTATTAAACAAATTGCTGTCTTCCTGTGCAACTGTGAGTTGAAATGTATTATGTCATAGAAATTTCTAATGCGAGTGCTTCATGGAAATTACTAATTTGATACTATAATTATATTTGTAATGTAAAATTATTAAGTATATCCATACTGCTTATAACTGTACACTGAACTTATATTGTTGCAATAAAGTGTATTTAAACTCTATTACATAACCTTATTGTACTCTCTAATAGAATTCACAATTTAAATGGAAAAAAAGAAGTAGGCAATCAAAAGAAATTGATTGTATGAAGGACAAATTCTACTCTGAGATTTAAAGGAAATAAATAGGGAGGCTTCCATGAACACATTTAAGTTGTGTTTATGGTCAATGCATTCTAAGCATGGTGCCCAAATAGGGAAAGGAGAAGTCACTTGAAAATACTTTGAAAGTGATATCCATAAAGTGCATTCTAAGAGAATGTATTCTATTGCTGGCAGGACAATAGATTATGCATTGGATGATAGTTTTTCTTTTTATTTCTTTTCTTTTTTATTAAAATTTAATGATATCCCACTTCCTGGTTACTGCTCATCCAACCCCTCATCCTTTTAAAACACTATCTTTGATAGTCTATGGTCATGATCTTAAAATATCAAAACACCTATGAAACAGTCAAGTTTTATGTATGGCATGGGGTAGTATGAGGAAATATATAGTCAAAAGTGGTTTACATCATGCACAATTACATAACATATCCCCTGCAGGAAAGCTTAAGAGGATGATTTTAACACAAGAAAATTATACAACAATTCTAACTACTGTAACCAAACATTACTTAGGTATTCAGGTCTTGGAGGCTTTTACTTCTTAAGTGTAACAAAGAAGCCAACTACACATTCAAAAGTGATAGCTGGGTAAAGAAAGTGGAATTGTTTGCTGAAATGCCTTAATTTTGTTCTTTTTGTTTGTTTGTTTTTTGGGGGGGTGTCAAGACAGGGTTTCTATGTATAACTCTGGCTGTCCTGGAACTCACTCTGTAGGTCAGGCTGGTCTCGAACTCAGATATCCACCTGCCTTTAGCTCCAAAGTGCTGGGACTAAAGGCATGCACCACTAATGCCCAGCAACTTTGTTCTTTTAAACTAACCATTTAGGTTCATTTTGAGTTTCTTGTATTTAGAAGCGTTCATTACTTTGGGAGAGTAATGTTCCAAATTCATAACCTCTAAGTATACAGATGTGATCCTACTTAAAAAATAATCAAAGCTCAGTACAACTTAAGTTTTAAGTGTGTAAAGAAAGACATGGACCATATTTACTTTGAAGTTACAGTATTCACAATTAAAAGCCAGCAGGAGTGGCAAACAAAAGCACTCATTGTCTCATCAGCATAAATGATGCTAAATATCTGTATCAGTAATATGTACATACATATTATAATTTAATAATCCATACTCTATGTTCTCACAGGATGTGCTGGCTAGTTTTATGTCAACTTGACACAAGCTATAGTCATTGTAAACAATGGAGTATCAATAATAAGAAAATGCTTCCATAAAATTGTGCTATAGACAATCTTGTAGAGCATTTTTCTCTTTAATGATTTAAGGGTGTGGGAGTGGAGGGAACCCATTGTGAATAGGACCATTCCTGGGCTAGTGGCCCTGGATATTTTAAGAAAATAGGCTGAGTGAGCATGAGGAGCAAGCCAGTAAGCCATACTCTTTATCAGCTCCTACATGCAGGTTGCTGCCCTGTTTTAGTGCTGTCCTGTTTCCCTCAGCCATGAACAGTGATTAGGAAATGTAAGCCAAATAAGTCTTTTCCTTCCCAACTTCTTCAGTAATGATGTTTTAGCATAGCAATAGAAAACCTAATTTAATCACATGCACACTGCAAAAATCTATTTTAACTCAGTACCTTACTATTCTTACTTAAG
Source organism: Mastomys coucha (assembly GCF_008632895.1). NCBI lineage: Eukaryota > Metazoa > Chordata > Mammalia > Rodentia > Muridae > Mastomys > Mastomys coucha. The sequence goes on from NW_022196897.1 coordinate 33,987,216, forward strand.
AATTATATTTTCATCTAGTATTCCATAGTAAATGTTGATCATGTGATTGATCACACTGTGTAACCCAGGCCTCTAATCTCTCTTTGGCATGTAAACACCTCAGCTCTTCCTGGGACACTGGTGCCATTTTAGAAGCTCTTATGCTTCATTCTACAGCCTTGGAGTTTCTTTGAGTCCAAAGCAATGTACAGAACATCACATAAATAGGGCAAGCATTGAAGGGATGATAGCTGTCATAAAAAAATGTAATTGTTGACTACATTGGAAATTTTCTGACTAATGATTCAGAGTAAATTATTTCATGCCTTCAAATCTTATCAGTTGAAGCTCTAATCCTCAATGTGATGACCTTTGGAGATAGGTTTAATTACCTTTGGATGAGGTTGTAAGATTGAAGCCTTATGAGATGATTAATGCCCTCATAGAAAAGTTTAGCAGAAGGATGTCTCTTTGTCTTTCTTGAAAACAGGAAAAAGTTTGTTACCTATGGGTCAAGAAGAGGATCTTTGCTTTAGCTTCACCATGTCAATACCCTAGTCTCAGACTCCCCTATGAGAACTTTGAGAAAACAGTATTTGTTTTCCAAGTAACATTTCCTGGCATCCTGAGCAGACTAATACACTTAATAGCCTCACATTTTAATCTCTAATACATTGTCTAGTATTTCAGTAACAGAACTGAGTACACAGGAAATGTAGCAAGTTCTGAATATCCACATCTAGCTTTCATTTCCCTAATTTGTTGTCCTCCCACCTCTATACATTTTTCTGTAATATAATGTAAAATTGGGGTCTGAGGAGATGGCTCTCTGGGTAAAGGATTCATAGCACAAACATAAGAACCTTACCATAGTGCACAAAAAGTCATATAATGTTTCCAGTAAAAATTCCTATGAATAGTATGGGTTAAGGACCAAAGTCATTGGCCAACCAGAGTATCTTAACTTATGATTTCTATATTCAGTGAGGAACTAGACCCTGCCTCAAAACTAAGGTAAATATGATTAGAACAGGACATCCGGTATTGGTCTCGTGCTCCCCCACACATCTGCACACATGTGTATGTGCCAGAGGGCACATGCATATACTAGACATATACATAAACCACACACATTCACAAACACACACACACACACACACACACACACACACACACATATGCACACGCACACATAAACAAACACAAGTTTTTCCTAGGCATAAAACAGAGACAATAACTTACTGCTAAATTTTGCCAGTAAATATCCAAATATTAATAATTCTAGTACCAATGTTGTGTTTTATGTGGGGTTCATTTTGCATTGTTGATGAAAATAGAATTCCAATCATACTGCCTGATCCTCTTAAATTAGTCAGTGGGGTTTATCAGTTGGCAGTCCAGTGTTTTTGCAAGTAGAAGAGAATTTCAACTTATCTTCTATGGGCAATTAACTTATGCCAGAAGGCTGAAGCTTGATTTACCTTTACCATATTCACATTGTGGAATGGATGATCTTATTAGTGGCCATAAAATTACTTAATTCTATGTGTGTAGATTATTTCATTAAATGAACCCTTGAGCCAATGATGCTGCAGGTTAACTGTGTTAACTATGTGATGTCTGAGGAAATGTTTCTTCTTGTTTGGTCTGTATTTATTACCCTTTAAATCCAGTAAGGGTCCCTTTGTGCTTATATTTTTCACAGCAATGAATAGGAGGGAGTGGTCAATAGTCACTTGACTCTGAAGGAGAGATTCAGTTCTCCACATAACTGAAATAACTCATAAACTCAAACTAGTGAGTTCATTCAATCTTTATTTAAAATATTGACCACATCTCTTCTGGTACTAATCACTTTTATTTGCCCTAGGTATATCACAGGTTTAAGTAAGTATTTTCCTGACACGTTGAAAAATAATCATCTCAGAAGAAAAGAACTCCCCAGAGTCATGAAATAGATCTCACACAGGAAGTGGACAGGATACCCTGTTAATAGCTTCAGCTGGCCTGGAATGAGTCTGGGTGAGAAGGTGAAGTCAGTCAGGTGTCAGGGCTTCCTGCACGATTCCCACATGAGTACTCTCTGGAGTAACTGCTATGTATCTCCAAGTTCTCTCTCTCTCTCTCTCTCTCTCTCTCTCTCTCTCTCTCTCTCTCTCTCTCTCTTGCTCTCTGTCTCTCGCTCTCTCTCTCACACACACACATACACACACACACACACACACACACACACACACTAGGACAATGGGATACTTGCTTTATCTTTGTTCTTAAAAGCTTTTAAACAGGCAGCAAAAGGTGTATAGTATAGAAAGACTGTTGATTTGTATAAAACATACTTTTTAATAATATCTAAACAACATAACTAGAGAGACAAATACAATATCCATTCTTTTATATATGGATATTAGAGTTAAGCTTTAAATACTTATGTTTCTTTGGGAATTCTCATAAAGGTTAAGAAACTAGTAAGGGACCATGGGGAGCAGAGAATCAGCCAAGGAAGTGGAATAGAATATAGAGTTATAAAGGGAGAAACTGGGAAATGGAACAGGAAGGATTAAATGGAATGTCAGGTGGAAGGTGAGGGTAGAGAAGGGGATACAGGGATGGAGAACTAACACTAACACCTCTTTAAAAAGCCATATGGAAACCTTACCACTTCATAAGTTCCTAAAGTATGTACATATATAATTGGAATTTACAATAGATTTTGCTTAAAATTGGGGAACACTACTACAACTAGAAAACATATGCTACCAAAAAAAAAAATCCAAGTAACAGGGATAGGTTGTCTTTTTTCAGTTTTTGGTCAGTGGGTTCCCATAGACGTGCCCCCAATATTATGGGCTAATGTCAATGTTGCAGGTTACACTCAAGAACTTATTCATAAGGCTCTTTGGCTGAAAATACCACATTCTTGAGTCACAGAATATGGAGAAATTTAGCTAGTATTCAACTAGAAGTTTCATCCCTACTGGGTAGCATTCATAATGTTGGAAGATGCGGTGGTGTATGGTACTGTAGGAGAGATGTAATCACTAATCTAATTCAGCTATGAACCACAAGAGCTACAGTAACAACATGCCTGGAAAGATATGTCTATTAGTGCAATAGTGGCATTAATGCTATGGGAATCAGGGAAACGCAAATCAAAAGAACCCTGAGATTCCACTTCATAGCAGTCAGAATGGCTAAGATCAAAACTCAGGTGACAGCAGATGAAGAGAAACATGAAGAGAAGGAGGAACATTCCTCCATTGTTGTTGGTTGGATTTCAAGCTGGTACAAACACTCTAGAAATCAGTCTGGTGGTTCATCAGAAAATTGAACGTAGTACTACCTGAGGACCCAGCAATACCACTCCTTATTGGACTTAGTGGCATTTGATGGCTTTTAAGAGAGTGAAAGTCACATTGTTTTTGTTTCTTTGTTTGTTTGTTTGTTTGTTCCCAACGGAATAATACATCGTATATTGACTTCTGTTATGGGGAGTCTCCATACTAGGAAAAATAAGCCAATGCCAACCAGACTAGATACCTTTTATTTTTAAGATGAGAGAAAAGGGGGGGGGATAGCTAGGATAGCACATAGTTGCATAGCTGAGTGAGTAGGGAAGTGAGAGAGGAATTTTGGAGGAGTTGGAGTAGGGAGATTAATAAGAACAAAATACATTATATGAAATGGTGAAAAAATACAGAGAACTTATTTTAAGATAAATGAATGTTTTATGGAAAATACCAATACAAATTCATATTATAGGATGCCAAAGCAGAAGGCATACAACAGTCATTCAATATTCTGAAGAATTTAAAAAATTGTACCTTTTCCTCCTTGTCAAGGTTTAGGGGATGGTAGGAAATAATTCATCAGCATAACTTGAGAGATTATAGTAAAATATTACAAACAATAAGAAAAAGATATGGTGAAGGAAAATCTTAATAGAGAAACAGAAAAGCATCAGCATTCTTACATGTCTTGAAGGGACAAAAGCTTCCTCAGTGTTGGCAATTATATTTAATATAGTGTAGCCAAAGTTCATGAGTAAACTCAGGAAGTACCCACCTCATTGTCCTGAGTCTCAGGAGAGATTTGGATTTTAGACTTTTAAAGTGTTGAAACCGTTAAAGACTATGGGAATATTTTTAACTTGCACTAAATTCAGTTTGCATTATGATGTTGCCAGAAGCCTACAGGGCCCAGGGAATGGAATGTGATGGTTTGAATGAAAAGGACGCCATATGCTTATATGTTTGGTACTTGTTTCCAAGTTGGCAGGTCTGTTTTGGAAGGATTAAGAGTTGTGCATTGGTTGTAGAGGGATGTCTCTACATTGGCCTTTGAGGTTTCAAAAAACTTTTGATTTCTAATCTCTCTCTCTCCCTTCCTCTCTCTCTATCTCACATACACACACAAACATACACATACACACATAAACACACACACACACACACACACACACACACACACACACCCCTTGCCAGGTTCTTGAGGATCTATACATTACCTCTCAGCTGTCCCTGCCACGATGCTTTCATTTCTGCCATCATGGATTCTACACCACTAAAAACATAAGTCATATTAAATGACTTATTTTACAAGTTGGCTTGTCCATGGAGTTTTGTCACAGCAATGGAAAAGTAAGACTGCTCTTCAAGACCTGAAATTCTTATTACATTGTCAGGTATAAATGTCTACTCATGACCTTATTCATCTCAGAGATTTGATAGATAAGAAAGAAAAAGTCAAGACCAAGAAAAAAGATGCGTGAGGGATTGGTGGAAATACAAACAGAACAGCTTTTCCTTATTGTTTAGGATAAAACTACTCAGATAAAAGTATTTCTTTTTATGTCAAGTTTACACAACACCCTAGTAATGTGAGAACAGTGGCACAATAGCTACTTGATCATTTACCAGGACTGACTCTTTGCATTATCCAATCTCATTAAACTTTCCAATATTGTTTTTAATAGTACCTTTGTGGTTTAAAAGAGGACCCAACTCTTGGCCTGAAGTCTCAGATGATCAAGCCATGGCAGTGTGTTGTATTTAGCAGTCCCACCAGCAAGTTGATGGATAAAAGCACAGAGGAATGGTTTTTTTTTTTATAGGACTTCTGAATTGTTATTGAAGCCTATGATGTTCATTTTTTTCCTGTCATAATATTTCTGATTAGAGTACCAAGACGTTATTGTTTTGTTGAGTATTTTTAGGAAGGCTTGTTTTTAAATTTGATTTTTACAAAAGTGGTACATCTTTTTGTATTGTATTTATTATTTTTTAAGCTTTTCTGGTATTTTTCTAAATTTTTGTCCCCCCCTATTTTCTAATTACATTTTCCCCAGTGTGCTAAAGCTGTACCAGCTTTGTTGTCTGTACAATGTAACAGGCTTCACCATATTGACTATAAGGGATCACCTGGTTGCACAATACAAGAAGGAAGCACTGAGTGCTGTACCAAGAAATACATTGAGGTCACTTATCAGAAGGCTTCAGCCTTTCACTTTAACATTTAGAAGCAAGACCACCACATTTTGAAGATAAAGGGTTTTATTTTCAGTGACTTTTACAGCTCCCAGATTTTTTTGGATAAGAATTTGGACAAACTCCCCTATGACTCTGTAGAACTGAAATTTCAGTGTAAGTAAAATTCGGGAGAAATATTTAGGGCTAAAAATAATCAAGATAATATCTAAATGTAGATGTGCATATTTACACAGGTTTTAGAAAAGAGATAGTGTTAATACAATATGAATTCATTAACCCTCCTGTTTGAATTAACACTTGCCTGAAATTGTGGTTATTACTTGTTTTCATGTAAGGAAAGATCAGTTGGGAAGGTAAGAGTACAATTATTCATTTAAAATGCTGAGCACTCAGATTCCTAGTATCTAAACTTAAGGAAGAGTCTAGTTTTCCAAATGGGTCTTTTCTTTCTCTCTAAGCCTATCTGTTTATAGTGTACTTCTTTTTTGAAGAACTGTGCTAAAATTTTTACTCTTCAAAATAGTATTTTGCTCATTGATAAATAAAAGAAAATATTCTCACCCTAGTCACACAGAAGGATGCAAAGACTAGACTCAACCCTTGCCCACACTGCTTACTGACATTTTCTTTGCTATTTTTTTTTTTTCAGACCTCTCCTGTGAGAAACATAAAGGACAGTGGCCAGCACAGCAGTTGTAGCTAAAATACTGATGCCTATGGATTCTTTACAGCATGAGTCCTTTAATGCCCGGTTTTTTTTTTTGTTTGTTTGTTTTTTCTTGTTTTTTTATCTACACAGCATTTCTGCAGAGGAATGGAGTTTGCAGAGAAGATATTACCAGAGAAGATGTGGATTATATCCATTTTAAAATAAAGAAGAACATATTCTGATTAAGTAATGTATAGTTCTCTAAAACCAAGATACAGAAAAACCAGTATGCTTGTGTGTGCATGCTTAGCACACAGAATGAATTTTACATACAGATATGCACATTGAAACATTCATATATTGCTGTTATAGATTTATTCCTTCATCTAAAAGGAAGTGGGGTTTAGCAGCAAGCAAGCACAAGCCAAAGGACTTAACACCTAAATTTGATGACTTGGTTAATTCTTTTACTCTTTTTTTATTTTCTTCTCAAATGTTTATTTACATTCTTGCATTTTGACTACATGTTTGTGTGTACCACTTGTGTGCATGGTCCCCATAGGAAGAGAGCGTTGGTTCCTGTGGAACTGGATGTACAGATCGTTGTGAGTGCTCATGGGGTGGGGGAAACAAATCTCAGTTCTCTTGAAGAGCAGCCATGGCTTTTAACTGCTAAGTCATCTCTCTACATCACTAGATTCATGCTTAATTGAACTCTTTAAAACATTTTAATCTTATTTTATGTTTATGAGAGTTTTCTCTGTGTATATTTATGTCACTGATATGGTTGAAGGCACACACTTGTATTCTTGGTCCAAATGTTTTACAGGGAAGAAAGGGACTGATTTGTGATTCCCTACATCACACTGACTAGGATCTTAGGAGAGAAAACTAGGTTCTGGATGAGAAATTTGAAGGTTCACTCATTGTGGTGACCGATGCGTAGTTGATATTGGTTGGATTGTGGGCCCAAGTCTGCTCTGCTATAGGACAAGGCCACTTTGGGAGGCAGGACATGAGGACTTTGACAGCGCTTATCCCACTTGGCCATTGGGGTAGGTGTTGGGCCATAGGAAAGCACTGAGACACCTCTCCAGGGGTAGGGAAGTACAGTCTTAGGTGTGGGAAAGCTCGAATTGGTCCAGGGTCCCCAGACCTGAGATGAGGCCAGGGCCATAGGGTTCTCAGGCTCTGGGACATCTAGGCTCTGCTGGGAGTTGTGGAAGAGCTGAGAACAGTCAGGCCCTACAGGCTGGGGACTGTGTCTAGCCTAGGGCTGGGGGAAAAGGCAGAGCCCTGGCTTTTCTCACAGTGATGGTCCTTGGTTTGACAGCAGCAGGCTTGGTTGAGGTTGGGGCTGGGAGTGCAGAGAGGCCTTCTACGGGAGACTAGGTTGCATCTCTGTAGACAATGGCCTTCTCCATGTCTCCTTATGGTGGATCTCAATGCAAAGAGACTGTCCATGGTTCTAACCAGATTATTGTCATGGGGGAAAATGGATGCATAAAACCATATTCCACTTCTTATTGTGGTTATAAAGACTTCTGCATTTTCTAGGGAGAGCAAATACAGTGCAGTTTTAGATGAGAAATGACAAGGCTTGCAGTGTAAAACAACTGGATATGTGGTGGCCACTTCAGGCACTATATCCCTCATGACTAGGAGTCTCAGCTGGAGTCACCACCACAGACTCCCTGGGGCCTCCTCCTTATCAGGTCTCTGGCATGTCCTAAGGATGCCCCCTCCCTGACCCTCCACAGATTTCAGTTCTCTCTCCCTACACCTGATCACCTGTCCCATTCCCCTCCTCATTCCCTTTCCCATCCAGTTTCCTCCCTTCATCAATCTCTGATATCTAATTTATTTCCCCTTCTGAGATAAATTCAAGCATTTTCCCTTGGGATCTCCATGTTCTTTGGCTTCTTTAGGTCTATGGAATGTAGTGAGGTTCTCCTGTACTTTATGGCTAATATCAACTTATAAGTGAGTATGTACCATTCATGTACTTTTGAGTCTGAGTCACCTCATTCAGGATGATATTTTCTAGTTCTATCCATTCACTTGCAAATATCATGATGTCTTTGTTTTTAATACTTGAGTAGCATTCTATTGTGCAAATGAACCACATTTTTTAAATCCATTCTTCAGTTGAGGGCCATCTGGATTATTTCCAGTTTCTGATTATTAGGAAGTGGCTACCACCTATAGCCAGGCGGTACACTCAGTGGAGGGATAAGAACAGCAAACCACCCACAAGAGCTTTAACCCAAAATGTGTCCTGCCTATAAGACGTGGAGGGACAAAGATGGAGCAGTGACTTGGGAAATGACTAACCAATGACTAAGTCAAACTGAAATACATCCTGTGGGCAAGAACCAATCCCTGACTCTATTTATTATACTCTGTTATGCTTGTACATAGGAGCCTAGCGTAACTGTTATCTGAGAAGCTCCACCAAGCAGCCAATGAAAACAGATGCAGAGATCCACAGCCAAACATTAGATGGAGTTCAGGGAGCCTTGTGGAAGAGTTGGGAGGAAAGATTGAGGAACTCTTGGAGAATAGAAACTCCACAGGAGGATCAACAAAGTCAACTAACCTGTACTCTTTGGGGCTCCCAGAGACTGTACCACAAACCAAAGAGCATATAAGGACTGGACCTAGGCTCCCTGTATATATGTAGCAGATGTGCACTTTGTTCTTTATATAGATCCCCCAACAGCTGGACCAGAGGCTGTCTCTGAACTTGTTGCCTGCCTGTGGATTCTGACCTTCTAACTGGGCTACCTGTTTGACCTCAGTTGGAAAGGATGTGCCTAGACCTGCAGTGACTTGATGTGCTAGGCTTAGGTGATATCCAGGGGAGGGGTGCTCTCCCCTTCTCAGAGGAAGAGGATAAAATGGGTGGAGGAATTATGTGAGAGGAGGACTGGGAGGAAAGGAGGGTAGATATTGGGATTTAAAGTGAATAAACAAATTAATGGAAAAAGACTGGATATACTGCTTGAGCTTTGGAAATTATAATGCACTTTTCAGTACTATATACCTCAAGTAAGAAGCAAAGGCTTGTTTACATAACATTTATTGCTCTCATAAAAAAGAAGAAATACCATAGGAGAATAAATAAGAAGAAATTATAAAATGTTAACAAAATATTATATTATTTTTCTCTATCTAGAGAATGGATGAAACTAAAATGAGTTCGGACACCAAAATGGCAATCATAATTATGCTCCAAAAAGATCTACCATTTTCTTTATGTATACATCTATTAATGTATTTACTTATTAAGTATATGAGATGGAATGTTTTAGTGCATGTCAGAGGACAACCTGTGGTAGTCCATTCTCTCCTACAACCATATGTTTTATGGTTGCTAGTGTACACTTTTTACTCACTGAGTCATCTTGCTTGGCCCTGGATCCATCCAGGACCATGTTGGTAGAAATAACAGTGAGGCAATGGAAAACATATAGCTAAGTCCAAGATTAAATAATAATTTTCCGCAGTATCTAATGTAACCAGAGGATATACATTTTTTTGAGACTAAGACAAATTTTTTTTGTTCGAGGATTTATACTGGAATGCATTGGTATTCTTCAACATTTTGTAAGGACATGTCAATATATATTTGATCAAACTATAAGTGATGTCAACAACAGACCAAAGAATTTCATACAGGTCTAAATTGGTAAATGGATGAGTTTATTGGGATTATTTACACTGCCATGCATTAGTCAAAAGCACCTGCATCACTGAAAATCCTGAGTTTAAGTAGCAACCAAAAAAAAAAAATGAATGTTGAATTGCTTCTACAATCTGCATGTATCTTCTCTGAAGAGACTCCCCTCACTCAACTGAGTGTCCTCTTCCCTACTGTGTACTACTTGGATAATCTGAAGGACTCTTAAACTCTTGAGTTTTATAAGTCTCATGAACTTCCTGAATCTTTCAAGTTTAAGGACTTTCCTATACCTTTTCTACTTCCCACTTCTGTTTAGGAAGAAATATCTCTAATGGGATGAAACAGTGAAGCAATGATTAATAATAATGAAAACTGAAATTAGTGAAGAGACCAGCAGTCAAGAACTCAGTAATCACAGTGAAAAGGAAAGCAGGTAAAACACCTTGTCATTGTTGAAGCAAAGTCAACCCAGCAGGTTAAATTCTTTTCCATAGAGAGGCTTACTTACCATCCCAACATAGCAGTCTTTGCCCAATAAACTCTCACTTTAGGGTTTTGCTGTCAGGTATTGTGTAGATAGATGAAAGAGCCAACTCAGTAGGCATTCTCAAAGAAAGATGTAGTCCAAGCCGAAAAGTGTACTTCCAGGATTCTGGCAGCAGCAACTTGTAAAAGATTGTACCAGGTAAGATTGTACCAGGTCCTGATTAGCAGTGCCCACAAAGTGAAATGCACATCCTTTTTGGACACCTTTAATATTTTGCAGAATTAGGAAGGGGAGGTCTTCTGAATGCAACAAATTTTACAGTGCCCCAGAAGCTCAAAATTGGAGCCGGTATTCATCTTTTCTTTCTGTCTGTCTAATTACTACCAGTACTTCCTATATGCTTCTGAAACAAAATATGAATATTTATATTATGAAGAAGTATGACTTGGGCTATATTTATTCTTTCTAAAACAATGTGGAGTTTCCTGTGCTGTGCATAAGTAGAGAGCTAGCCTGCTCTATGTTTGAATGTTCCAGGTCAATGCTCATCTTAAATGCATGCAAAAATCACTTAGCATATTTTAAGTCCTGGTTGCTAAGTTCTGTGAATGAAATACACAAATCTTAGCAAAACAGAGGGTTTCTTTTTCAGTTTTGCTCTCTAAAGCAGTTTATTTTTAGAGTGGTGATAATAAATATTTGTGGAGAAAAATGCATTGTGAGAGAACATGACATTCTGATAACAGTAACTTTTTCCTTCAATACTTATCTTTAAAATAATCTGTGACATATGTGGTTCTTGCAACACTGACCAATTTTTAAGAGCCAACCATCATTTTCTCTATCTTTGCATGAGGCAAACTTCTTAAATTTACTACCTATACAACCACTATCTTTCAGAGGATGTTGATTTATTTATGCAAAAAGCAAGATAATCGAGAGTGGCACCAGGGAATTATTTCCCTTCTGCCCTGGGCCTTTGAATCATGGCTCCATCATGCTGTTCAGCTGTTGACTCTGGACAGCTTCCAGAGCAGCACAGCACAGCAGAAGATGCCAGAGAGATACACCTCCCTGTAGCAAACAAAACAAGACTTATCTGCTCCACGAGCTCAAGAGGATAACAGAGTGATTTGTACTGCAGTTGATATGCAGAACATTCATCCTTAATTTTCAGTGTCAGTCAGGGGCACTTGTAGTTCACAAGATGCCTTATTGCTTTCTCAGGAAGTGGAAAGAAGGCATGCTTTTAGAGAACACTTTGTGTATTGTTGCTGATTGCATCCTAATATGGTTAGGCACACAAAAATGATTTCTACAATTAGCTTTGTTAGACTTTCTTTCCAAGCAGGTCAAGGATGATAGTAAAGAATAAGGAAAACTGATTGCATGTACCAAGGCCCATGGTGGAGCAATAGAACACCGACTGTTCCATGCTCCTTCAAGCAGCATCCTGCTTAGAAGTAAGAACATTGCTATGTTCTCTTCATTTTCTGTGGTGAGAGTGTTAAAATTGCTGTGTTTTCCAAACTTGCTCACAGCTCTGACAGGCACTATAGTTATTTTTTTTTTAGTTGCTTCCTAGGACTAGGGATCCTGCCAGGTAGTGCAGCTGTGCAAAAGGATGAAGTCTTGTTTTGTAGAAGAGACTTCATGAGATTGCATTGCAGTTTCAGAATGGAGAAATACTTGGCACTTCAGGAAGAAAGAATTTGTTCAGAATTTGTTTTGGCAGAACTTCTTCATGGCAGAAAAAAACAAGTGCCTCGAAAGCTTGCTTGCTAGGGCCCAAGTTGTCAAGTTGTTCCAAAGCCCAGGCTTTAGAAAGGACATTGTGTCAATTGTGTTAGGATGTGCACATTTGTCCAGGTTGGCTGAGGAGATCAGGAAGGTAAAGTCTCTCTTCAGTGTATTTTATATTGCCATATGAAGAGGGAAAGAAACATCTAGAGAAATCCCAGAACCCACCGTTCATGGTCAGGCCATTCTTGATTTATTTGTAAAAGGTTTATTATAGTCTTGTTTGGCAAGGGAAGAATAAATGAATGGATACAAACGCTAACAGAAAATACAGAGAGATACTTTAGGTTATTTTTAGATGTCGGTTGTATTAATGTTCAATTCAAAGTGAAGCAGCACTCTAGGAGCTGACTTTAGTGCTGCTTCTAAGTGAGCTTAGGAAGACTGCAAATAAGGATTGTTCATTTTTATGGAAAGGAGGAATAATTTAGTTCTTTTCTGCATCTGTAAAATCTGGATTACAATTTGGGACTGATTATCTTTATCTTTATCCCTCTTTATCTTTTGTGAGTTTTATCAGAAAAGTCTGCTTCTGTACCTCTAATTCTGTCTCATTTTCAGCAAATATCTTGCTTACAGTATAGTTAGCAGACAGCCAAACCATGTAGACATTTGAAACATACCAGGTGTTAAAAAATGGAACAATAGAAAACATTATTATTATTATTATTATTATTATTATTGTTGTTATTATTATTATTGTTATTATCAATAATTACATCATGAAAAAAACATACTGTTCCATAAAGTATATCATTTTGAGGAAGGATATCTATCACTCACACATTTAGAATAAATTATATATCAGATTGCATTTATGGACAGTCTTTGTTTCCTTATTTTTAAGATACTGTAAATTGAAGAAATCTTGCAATATTTGAGATTTTGATGTAAAAAACTGGTAATATGGAATGCTGTTAATATATAAAATTGGAGCTACAAGATCCTACTATGCAATATGAGACCAAAAAACTAAAAAAGTCAGACTTTTGATGAGTTTTAAAAACTTTTTGTAAATACAGTTAATTAGTATATTACCATTAGATTAGTAAGAAAAAAGGCATCAGGGAAAATTACAGGGTCATATTTAAGACTGTCATTCTAGATTTTTTTTCTGTAAAGTATATATGTTTTAAATTTCCAAAGATGTCAATATCCAAAGAGCCATTATAGAGTCATGGCTTAAAATGTAAAGCTAGTGATGAAGAGATAGTTCAGTGAAGAATATATGTTACATCCATGTGATTGATATTCAGAAAGTTGTATAAAATTCCATCACTGCTAATATAAGTTTTCCATCTAGGGCTGGCTTTCCAGCCTAGCCTACTTGTAAAGTTCCACGGCAGTGTGAGATCTTCCCACAATAAATAGCTAGACAGAATCTGAATAATGATATACAAGAATGTTCTCTAGACTCTATACACTTGCTCATATATTTACATGCACACACACACACACACACACACACACACATGCACACACAGACATAGTCCACAGGATACAGAAACACACACATATACCCAAATAATTAAAATAACTTTCTTTTTTAATAATATTAATAATACATTATTGTAACCTACTATCTTCTGTGTACTATGACTTATATTCAGGTTCAAATGTATGTTATATATAATTATTGCTTTCTTATCAATGTTATAGCATCAATATATAGTAAAAATTTGTGTTTCAAGAATCTCTAAGCTGTCGAAAGCATGAGGCCAACCTGAAAGAAGTTCTTACTAATGGGAGATCAAAGTGGTGAAATAAACCATTCTTGTCCTGTGATACAGATGTATCTGTACACAGATCTGTAAACATCTGGATGACACATTTGGTAGAAGTAGAAGGGAAGACAATGACATCCAGTGGTAGAGGAGTTCACTGTGAAAATGCAGACACAGACTAGCGCCATGTAATTCCTTTATGTAATCCTTTATATTTTCACCGCAAAGGTCACTAAGAATAAAACTCTAGCTGTCCTTTTTAATGAAAGATATAGAGCCATTAGGCTAAATTTTAAAGATATATAGGATGCATTGTAGAATTATTTAGGTTTTTTGAAAACCCATGGAATAGAGGATAGCCTCACAGAGACAGGTTCAAGTCTTTTAGCATTCAATGTGCTCAGATGACTAAGAGAAGAAATGACAAAACTTTCTCGTTCTATGTAAAGAACCCTAAATATTGTAGAATATAGATGTCAAAGAAAGGGTTAGGGTGAAAAAATGGCATAGGAATTGAAAACATGGAGCTTTAAATTGTATTAGGCATTTAAAAAAATCTGAGAAGTGGGAGGAAAGAAATAGATAGCATATGGTGAATTAACAATTGCCATTTGTTTCCCACAGTGGTGGGTTGTGGAGCTAGATGGCAGATTTATAGCAGGTCTTGTATGCATTGTTAGAGAACTTAAACTTTATCTCTCAGGCTGCAGAAGATACTGAAAACTTTTAAACAAAGGATTGATTTGTTTTTACAGTAGGACATACTTTCAGTTCTGTCCACAAAACTTCTGTACACCACAATATGCCTGGAGCCTTGGACTGATGATGCTACATCAATCAGGGGCAGCAAAGAGACATCACGATTTCAACAAATCTCATCATCCCCCAAAGGCCTTAATAAGTTCCTGTCATCAAAGCCATTCCAGCAGCTGTGTTGTGTAAACAATGTGTCTATGGCAAAATATTTGGAGTTCAGCAGTAATCCTTCCTATTCTGAAAAAGAATAAGGATTGTTAACATAGGAATCTCTCTGCAAGCACATGATTTTGATAGTAGAGATCAGAGAAGTCCCTGTATCTTACAGCAGGGTATATTCAAGAACATACAGGTAATATAGTTGACACTAAAAACACATTTGGATGAGAGATGTGAAATGTGTGCAGACCTTCCTATAAGTGGCCCCCTTTCCACTCTAAAATGTTGAATGTTATTCAAAATAACTGTATTCTACTTACTCTAGTGTACAAATACTTCTTTGAGACTTTCCTTTAGTTTATTCATATGTGTATGATATATGATAATTATATATTATGATTCTTGTCATAATATATAATATAGATTATATATAATTAATATATGTAATGCTATGTATATATACATGTGTATATATATATATGTAATTTTCTTAAAACTTCATATACAGTGAGGCTGTATAGAAAAGTGGTGTGAGCAAATTATAGGACCAACCTAGTAAGCAGCATTCCCCTGAGGTCTCTCAGTTCTTGCCTTCATTTCCCTCAGTGACATACTGTATGGTCTAAAGTGAACTAAACCCTTTCCTCCCTAATTTGCTTTAGGGGATAGTGTTTGTCTTAATAATATGAAGTAAACTAAGGCACAGATCAGCATGAAATGTTGACTACTGCTGTGACGGACTTGACCATTTTGGTTTGGAGACTAACATAGAAAGATATTAGAACAAAGGAAGTAAAACCTTTGCTTTAGTGGAACAATGAATGCTGGATAGTTGGGGCTGAAAAGAATAGATAGTGATCGAGAAAAGACCAACATCACTGGGCCCAAATCTTCTGGTAATATTTCCCCAGGATCAGCATACAAAGAGAGCTATGAATTTATCATGTGCTGACAGCTAACCTAGGTAATGTCTTAGAGTCTCTCATATCTTACTGGTTTTGGTGACATGAGAGATGCAGGGTTGAAAGTGTCATGGAGAGAAGCTGAAGTTTGAAACTATCTGGCAGGATTGGAGTTCCTGAAAAAAGGTTGGGATTCTGTTGTTAAATATACACCATCAGTCACAGAGAAGGCCTTATGATAAAGACAGATGAACACTGTGAGATGGCCACCAATGGTAGCAGACTAGGCAAACCCATGCAGGCCTGCTTCTTCAGATGCTTTTAGAACTGTGTGTAGCACTTAAATCTTTAAGAAAAGTTTTAGTTAGAATTTCCTTTCACAAAACTTCTCTTCCATTGAGTGGGCCTTAAATCCAATCAGACAGCTGCTTATTGCAGCCAAAGTGAAAGTGCTAGTATTGGACCTTTAAGAATAATTTGAAATGATGGCCATTGTGGTATATATGTACCACAGCTGGGTAGGGTCTTTGATTGTTTTTCCCATTGACAATTTACATAATATGTTCCGGAAGCACCATAGAGGAAATTGGTCAATTGTAGCTAGAATCCTCTCAGTACCATGTTAAATGTGGGTAGTGTCTTCAGTAATAGGGGTACCTTCAATTTTGGGAAGCAAAATAAGGGTAAAAGAAATACTCTATATTGTATGTGATAGGTTCCATGGAATTCCCTGGCCAACAGCTCAAAATTCAGTATTTCTCATGCCGTGTACTGATGTCTTTGTTAATATGTGATTCCTTGAGGGTAACATTTTTACCCCAAGTGACATAACTTTTTAAAATTCATCTCTCTCTCTCTCTCTCTCTCTCTCTCATCTATCTATCTCTCTCATTATTGAAAATATATTATTCTTTTCATAATACATCTGGACCACTGTTTCCCCTCCATCTACTCTCCTAGCCAGACAATCTCCCCTCTCCCCTAGATGTACTCCCTTTTTAACATGTATGTTAACAGGTTTCCATTGTTCTTTTAGTTACTATGTGTTGCTATGGGCTTCCATTCACATGGAACAAGTTGAATATGCATAAGAGTGATTTGTTTCATATGTGACAGAACTTTGGTTGCCAAAGAGTAGTGTTTATCCCTGATTTTAACTCCAAAGAACTTTACTGTCTCTATCTTTTCTCTTTTCTTTATCTAGAATAGGGCAGTGATGGCTCACCATACTCCAGATGCACAGGGAATATCAGCTGTTACCATGTGCTTCTCTTAATGCTGGACTTTCCAATAACCTATTTTCCATCAAACCCTTTTAAATACAACAGGTTTTTTACTGAAAACCTCATTTACAGTGACTTCTAAGATATAATGAAAATGAAAGGTTGACTAGTAACAATGTAACAGAGTATCACACAAAGATCCACAATTCCCGTAGAAGCATTATAGTATATTTACAACAAAAACAAACAAACAAAAATCCCCAAAAATGAGTGACAAAATGAATGAATAAATGAATGGATGAATAAATAAATTAATAAATACCTGTGAATTCTAATACAGTATGTTCTTCTAATAGAGCCAGCACAGAAACACAGAGAAGCCCATTTTCATGAATTGAGTGGTTATATTTCTCTTGCAACCTGAAAATACCATCATATCATACAACTCTATTTCAGTCAGCATACAATGGGGAGTCTGAAAGCTTAGAATGAAGCACAATAGACCAGAAGTAATGTGATCCACGCCAACAAATCACATAAGAAACTGAGTGCTTCCTGATGGTCAGAAAACTGGAAGAGGAAAAAAAATTAATAACTCAAAATTGGCTTAACGCAAAATATTAACAAGCCACAAAATGCATACACTAATAGAATTAAGGCCCTAATTTTCTCTTTTTAAGTTTTTGTCATTGGCAGCCAAGTCAGGACTCATTCCTCCCTAGATATTTGTTCAACCATTACCCTTAGAAGTAAACCCAAGACTTGATGTTCTTTTTTTGTTTAGGCACAAGTCCCAAGCTTAAAACTCGCCTCTTGCAAGTAATGCCCATCCTTCGTATAAACAAAACAGATTAAATTACTATATGATATATGCTCTTCATTATTTATTTCTGACACATTTTTGACTCAAGAAAATGCTCTTGTTCTTTATAAAGAACTAATCATATACAAATTGTGATTACTATTACTGGATCATACATATCCACACATACCTGTAGCTTTGTTGTTGCTTACACACATAAGGTGAGACCATAGTTTATCAACTTGTTTTATAAGAATTTTAACATATATTAATGTGCGATACAAACTTCTTATGCATACAAAACTTGAAATAGTTAAAACTTATTTTATATTCTTGTTTATGTAACAGTTAACTTTGCGAGTTTATACTTACATGAATTTTTTTAAGTGTGCCTTCTTTGCCTAAGTTTTATTATGTATAAATAACTAACTTTCATGGTCACTTATTGGTAATGGGGACAGACAAGTTGTATCTTGGGTTTTGTTGTTTGTTTGTTTGTTTTTGAATTGGTGAGTCTTGTTTACTAAGTTTTTGGAATAAAGTGTTACCATGATGTTTAGATAAAAATGTGTTCAATACCACAGGGTTGTCATCACCTTTCACAAGACCAAACACTTCTGCTTGTACTTGGACTAATTGCACTACTAGCTCTATTCTGACATCTTCAACTGATGCATATTGAGTTTATTAGGCAGATATGCTTATAACACCTAACAGAAACAACAAAGGAAAAAGGTATACTAAAACTCACACTTTTCTGGGGTTTGAATAACATCATGCTAGGGAGGCATGTCAGAGTACTTGAATTCACTGAAGAAGAGCGTGTGGTAGAGGATATTAACATTACTGTGGATCAGTGAGCAGAGATTTTGACAAGTGCTGGTATCATTTTCTTTTTTTGGGGGGGATTCGAGACAGAGTTTCTCTGTATAGCTCTGGCTGTCTTGGAACTTACGCTGTAGACCAGGCTGTCCTTGAACTTAGATATCTGCCTCTCTCTGCCCCCCAAGTGTTGGGATTAAAGGCATGCACCACCACTGCCCGATAGATATCATTTTCAAGTGCCCCCTCCTCATAACCTGCTCCTGCCAGCACCTACCAAAATTATATGTACATATAGAGACCAAGCACTCAAAATCTGAACCTGTAAGAGGCAATTGAGATTAAAGCTTTAAACCCACATACTAGTGAGTCAAGAATGCAGATTATAGATGCAAATTATTTCAAGCATTTTTTATAATTTTAAGTGTACCGAACTTCAGAATTGTTTACGTTCACTTATTTCATTATAATTTATTCTCACTCTCCCAAAGAAATATTGTTATGTATTTTGAGAAATTATCATAGTGGGATATACATCCCATAATAGGACCAGTATTAATAGCATTATCAGAAATGAAATATGATGCTCGTATATGCATTCAACTGTGTATTATTTTGCTTAGAATTGTAACTATGAAATATTACTAGCTACACATCCAGTTACTCACCTAGTTATGTTTTTGCTAGCAATTATGGGTTTGTGAGGCAAAGGGAATATTAAGAGTTAATAAATGAAAAGTTCCAAAAGAAACACATTGAATTAAGGCAACCTAAAGCTAGAAAAACAAAAAAAAATTAATTAAGAAAGTAGGAAAAATAAGGTGGTGGGATTCTTTTTCAGAAAGCCAACTATGGTTTTCCTGGAGCAAACAGCCCTTTCCAGAGTAAGGAACCCCAGTGCAATAGGGTTTCCTGTCCATTTGAAAACAAAATCCAGACTTGAGAATGAATTTATACTAATATAACTTTCAAATGCTGTAGAATTTCCATCTACAGCACTTTAGTTGCCAGCATGGCCCTCACATGACCCTGAACCCATCTTGTACATCACATAGTACTATTTCACCCATAACAGAACTGGCTATTTCATAAAATATTTTGTAAGTATGAGATATTTGATAGCTACATTCATAAATGCCTTGGTGATAGTCTCACTGTTTTCAAGGATTCTGTGCAGAATACTACTAATCTCCCAGTCTCCTGAGGCTGTCATCATTTTTTCAGCTGTATCTCATGGCATTATAGTCCTGAGGAGCACCTATTGTAGAATGTGGTTTCATTAAAGATTGTCTGATGCTATTACTGAGAGTAGACTAGGATTGTCAGTTTGTGTTACCAAAGTTGATTTTCAAAGTAAATTTGTTTTGGTCATGGACAAGTGACTAACTTATCTAATTTTGAAGTCAGAAAACTCAAAGGTGACATCGGACAACCTTTTTGTTTTGGGTTGGTTTTGATTTTTAAGGCAAGAATTCTCTGTTTAGCCCTGGTTCTTCTAAAACTCTCTGTAGACCAAGCTGACCTGGAACTCAGAATTCTATCTGCCTTTGCTTCCTGAGTGAGTGCTAGGACTAAAGACGTGCCAACATATCTCACTGGAAAAAAACTATTTCATGTTTGAATATCTCTAGTTCCTAAGTAAAATTATGACAACTGTAATACCCTTTTATCTAGAATCTTCGATATCAAAACATTTGAGAATTCTTTTCAGAAAATATAATGAAATTTCTATTGTAAATCATAAAACTGCAGAAAATAAGGATTTGTGTATATAAGTACCAGGAATGACATATTGGAGGAATATACTATTCATTTCTTCCTATAATTTATTGATCTATTCACATTTACACCTCAATCAAAGCCCCTCTTTCTTCTAGATATCCCTCTGGATAGCTTATCCTCCCATCCTTCCTCCCTTCCTCTCTGAGAAGGGGGAGGTTGGACCTGGGTACCAACTCATGCTGGCATATCAGTCACTACAGGACTAGGTAGATCCTCTTCCACTGTCCCAGTGAGGTGAACAGTATCCCCAGGCAGGTGAAGGTTCAGAGACATACCTCCCTCCAATTGTTGGAGGACCCTCATGAAGACCAATCAGCATATCTGCTACAGGGGGCATAGGTACAGCCTTTGTATGCTCTTTGGATAGTGATCCAGTCTCTTGAAGCCCCCAAGTGTCCAGGTTGAGTCTATTCATTATCTTGAGGAGTCCTTAGCCTGGATGGATCCCTCAGTCCCTCCCCCAAGTCTTTCACAAGACTCTTAAACTTTTCCCTCTAATATTTGTGTGTCTCTGTTAACTTCTGGGTAAAGCCTCTTAGAGGACAGTTATGCTAGACTCCTGTCTTAAAGCATACTACAGTATCATTAGTAGTGTCAGGGATTGGTGCTTGCCCATGGATGGGTCTCAAGTTCTACCAGTCTTGGGTTGGACATTTCCTCCATCTCTGCTCCATCTTTTTCACTGTACTTGTATGCAGGACAAATCTGAGTAGAAGGTTTTGTGGGTGGATTGGTGTCCTTGTCTATTGACTACCACTAATAGATACCTCTTTCAGATCACATGTGTTCTTCAGTCATGCACTGTTCCCTCTTTTATTTCAGTTGCACACTTGTAGTGTGTGCAGATATCTGCTGTTTCTCCCTATCAGTTGACATATTAATATGATTTCCTGGCTACTTTTATGTAACCTTGACACTAGGTAGATTCCTGTCTAGATACTCAATCGAGAAATGGCAATCTCAATTGAAAAAATATTTTCATCACATTAGCTTACAGGAAAGACTTTGGGACATTTTATTTATTTATTTATTTATTTATTTATTTTATTAATGATAGTCTGCTATTTTTTTTTATTTTAGATATTTTCTTTATTTACATGTAAATTTCTCCATTCCCAGTTTCCCCTCC
>NW_022196897.1:34010083-34051758 GCF_008632895.1 Mastomys coucha
GGTGGACATTTCATTCCTTCTTAAAAGGGGGAACCAAATACCCAGGGAAGGAGTTGCAGAGATTAACTTTGGGACATTTTATTGATGGATGCTTGATGGGAGAGGACCCAGTTTATGATGGATGATACTAATCCTAGGTATGTGTTTCTGCAGGATGAGCAAGGTACAACATAAAATTCATTAAAAATACTCCTCCATGTCTTCTGTTCCAGTTCCTCCATTCAAGTTACTGCCTTCACTTCCCTGAATGATGGACTACAAACCATATGATGAAATAAGCCATTTATTCCCAAAATTTCTTTTGGTTGTGGTCTTACATAGCAACAGAAACTCTAAGACATAAATTAAACTCTGCTTCTCTAGAAGACTATTGATTTTCTGGATTTCTACCACGGAGGGAATTTGCAGGTCAATTCTTCTTTCCGGGTTTCCCAGTATATTTTTAATCTTGAGGCACATATTTCATATTTCAGTGTTTGCTGATAGTATAGGATATAAGATTTCTGTGGTGTCAACCATTTTACCACTTTCCACTATTTAATACTCTGTTTGTCATCACAATTATCTCCAAATCTATAATGTACAATTCTATGTTATATAAGCAATCTACTTTATGGTATTTTCATTCAAATACTGAACAATATTCTTGAAAATTAGACAAGATTTAGAAGTAAAGAATGTTCAAAAGTTTTTCACTTTTCCTTTCCTTCCCCCCATAACTCCTTGTCCTGTTCTTCTATCTCTTTAACTTAATTTTTAATGCATGTATTTTTAATGCTATCTTCTTAATGTATGTCTAAAATGATTGGTCTATTATCGTATGTATCAGTAGGAAAGAAAGAGGAGATAGGATTAATAAGAAGAAAAATTAATATTTGAATATGAAATATTTGAATGTCTTCATAAAGAATATATTAAGAGAGAAATATTTAAAAGCTAATAATTTGCATTTTCATGAAATTAAAGTAAATAACAAACTATAAATTTTATAACTTAATGTTTAAAAAAAACAATTTAAATGGAAGGCAGTGATTCAATGATGCAAAGTTTATAATAACTGCTCTACCCACAGAAGCATGACAATATCCTAAAGTAATTTAGGCTAAAGAGCAAAAGTCAATGTGTTACCCTCTTAGAACCTACTACTAAAATTTTGGTCACAGGTTATTTAATTAAATTTTATCTTAGTTTAAATATTGGTATTTAATAAGACTCTATCAAATGAGTTGAAAAATATTTTTAAGATTTTTTACTTTTCAAAATTACATCATTAAATCATTTACCATTTTATCTCTTTCCTTGAATCCTACTCTCTCAAGCTCATTGTTTTTTCTTTATATGTTGTTACATTTATATGTACATATACATGTGTGCATTTGTTTGTATTTTGCAATACAAAATTCCTAAGTTCTGTTCATATAATATTATATATATGTAAATGATCACAAGGATCATCACAAAATAATTACAAATCATTTGATTTTATCAGCAGAAAAAATATCCCATGTAGGTGGATGTGTGAGACAAGATTATATATTTTAAAGTAAATAGTGGTAATGATGTGATTGCTCAAGCCCAATCTAGGACTGGGAAAATAGCTATATTTGCCATATCAATTCTGCAGCAGATAGATATAAAGGCCACACAGGCTTTGATTCTGGTACCCACTAGTGAATTGGCTCAGCAGATACAAAATGTGGTTATGACATTAAGAAACTACATGGATGACTCTTGTCATTCCTGTATTGGGCGCACCAGTGTGTGTGTGCTAAGGTGCAGAAGTTGCAAATGGAAGCTTCCCATATCATCATGGGTACCTCTGTCAGGGTGTTTGTTATGTTTAACCAGAAATACCTGTCCACCAAATACATCAAGATATTTGTACTAGATGGAGCAGATGAAATGTTAAGCTGTGGGTTCAAGGATCAGATCTATGATACATTCCAAAAGCTCAACAGTAACACATAGGTAGTTTTGTTGTCTGCTACAATACCTTCTGATGTCCTTGAGGTCACCAAAAAGTTCATGAAAGACTATTCAGATTCTTGTCAAGAAGGAAGAGTTGACCCTGGAGGGTATCTGCCAATTCTACATCAATGTGGAATGAGATGACTGGAAGCTTGACACATTGTGTGACTTGTATGAAATACTGACCATCACTCGGGCAATAATCTTTATCAATACCAGTAGGAAGGAAAAGGTGCATGCTCA
The DNA here is from genome assembly GCF_008632895.1 of Mastomys coucha. Classification (NCBI taxonomy): domain Eukaryota; kingdom Metazoa; phylum Chordata; class Mammalia; order Rodentia; family Muridae; genus Mastomys; species Mastomys coucha. Next base: position 34,012,295 of record NW_022196897.1, read on the forward strand.
GTTTTCTGCCATGCATGGAGATATAGGCCAAAAAGAAAGAGATGTGATCATGAGGGCATTCCGGTCTGGCTCTAGCAGAGTATTGATTATCACTGACCTGTTGGCCAGAGGCATTGATGTGCAGCAGGTCTCCTTAGTCATCAATTACAACCTTCCCACCAACAGGAAAAAATACATGCACATAATCAGTTGAGATGGTCAGTTTGGCTGTAAGGGTGTGGCTATTAACATGGTGACAGAAGATAAGAGGGCTCTTTGAGACATGGAGACTTTGTACAACACCTCCATTGAAGAGATGCCCCTCAACGTTGCTGACCTCATTTGAGGGGCTGTCCTGCTCCCTGGTTCTAGCCTAGGGTTCAGTCTTGGTGGGGCCTGAGGAACAGCTGGAGGGGAGTAGGGAAACGAGCTAAGGCATGGACATCTTGTTTTTGATTTTGTTTTTTTTTGTTTTGTTTTGTTTGTTTTGTTTCAGTTTTTTCTTTCTCTTTGAATAAATATCACTTTTTGAGGCAAATAAATAAATAAATAAAGCTGGACAGAAGGTATAAAACTTCTTTCAGGTTATGAAACCATGTCTATAGGAAAAATGAGAATAGATCCTATACAATACAACTTTGACAGCATTGTATGAAACCTGGCAGTTGACAGCTATGTAGCTCACTTGTGTGGATTTCTTTTCTTTTTGGTTTTCTATGAAGAACTTGGCCCACAGAAAGTGAAGGCTAAATATCCCAAACTAGAATCTCTTCCAGAGGAACTAAAACAAGATGAGAATGAACACTCCAAATACTTTACAAATATTGGCTTCCCAAGCAACTAAAATAAGCTGAGAAGTGACACCATTTATGTGAAAGGACAGAGCTGTGAAGCAAAGGACCTCCATAAGGAAAAAGATAAAAACTCTGTCTTAGTTTAAGATCTATAGAAAGAACCTAAGATAAAATCATTGGCATACTGTACTGTCTTAAACAGTGCCAAACTTGCACCACCATTAGGAAGTAGAACAGTGGAGGACATGCATTTGCCAAAGCTGACCTAAAGGATGCTTTGTGTTGGGGTAGCGTTTTTGTGCACTATATCAAGATGTGTCTCTGCACTTTTGCATCTGCCTAAGGCATTCTCTGATTAACTTTAATAGAGAGCTGAATGGATTATAGCAATGAAGGAGAGGATAGGTGTGACTTCTGTGTAAAGTTAGGGACTCTGGGAAAGAGTCTAAGATCCAATTCATCAGTCAGACACAGAGCTAAAAGATCATCAGTCTTAGTCTTAGGCAGAGGAAGTTGGATGTATGAGAGGAGAGATAATGAGCCATGTGGTAGAACATAGACTAATATATGCAGGTTAATTAAAGGTATAAGAGCTAGTTGCGACACTTAAGCCAAGACCTTAAGCTTTCATAAATAGTAAAAGATCTCCAAGTCACTACCTAGGAGCTGGGAGATCATAGAAAGTCCAAACAGTTACAGCTTTTTCCCATCCTATAGGAGTTTGTAACTCATCGAGTCACTTTGTATATTTCACTGGTTAATCAGTGGCAAAGACTGACATCATGTAGGGGCATAAAATTTGGTAAAGATTTACACTGTGTATAGAGATTGAAAATGTTGTCTTTTAAAGCAAATATTCCAGTCATCAGAAAAAAATCATCATTTGGGTCCTAAAAGAGAAGTTTTTTTTAATTTGTTTTATTTTATTGGATATTTTCTTTATATACATTTCAAATGCTATCCCCTTTCCAGGTCTGCCCTCCAGGAACCCCCTAACTCATTCCCCCTGCCTCTATAAGGGTGCTCCCCCACCTACGCATTCCTACCTTCCTGACCTGGCATTTCCCTAAACTGGGGCATCAAAGAGCCTCGGGTCCAAAGGCACCTCTTCCCACTGATGTCCAACAAGCCCCTCCCCCCGTGTGCACTCTTTGGTTGGTGGTCCATTCCCTGGGAGCTCCAGGAGCTCCGGAGTTCTGACTGGTTGGCAATGTTGCTCCTCCCATGGGGCGGCAAACCCCCTCAGTTCCTTCAGAGAAGTTTAAGTAATAGGCTACAGTATCTGTTTAGTATGCATTCACATTTCACAGATAAATTTTACCTTCTCAGAAATAATCTTTATGTTTCTTTTTGGCCTTTCTCCTGACAAAGTCTATAAGTAGTAGATTGATGAAAGAACATTAGAATTCTCAACCTTTACCAGTATTATTGGGTTGGCTTCTCTCAGGTTGTGTCTTAGTTAGGGTTTTGCTGCTGTGAACGGATACCAAGACAATTCTTAGACAACATTTAATTGGGGTTTTCTTACAGATTCAGAGTCTATTATCATCAAGGTGGGAGAATGGCAGCATCCAGGCAGACATGGGGATGGAGGAGCTGAGAGTCCCACCTCTTGTTCTGAAGGCAGCTAGAAGACTGGCAGCTAGGATGAAAGTATTAAGCTCACACCCATAGTGACATACCTACTCCAACAAGGTCACACCTGCTCCAAGACCACACCTCCTAATAGTGCCACTTCCTGGGCCAAGCATACACACACCATCACAGGTTGTAAATGATTTTTGACAACTCTCCACTTTGCTACCCATTCAAGGTAGTTTTCACTCTCCAATTAGTGTCCTGGACCTTCATCTCTGAAAGCTAGGAATTTACCCCAGTGTACCTTTCTTAAAAATTGACAATTACTTAGACAATCTCTAATGGACCACCTGGGTACTAAGCCTATTCTTTCTTATCCCATCATCTATCACAGACACTTTTCATGAAGTTAATAATCACCAACTACAACATGTTGCTTCCCATTCCTTTCTGTCCTCATTCACCTCTTGAGAATGATGAGTACCAGTAATACCTTAACTTTGAAAAATCCAGTGGGAATATTTTTTATTTGTTGATTAAAGGATATCTCCTTGGGAATGTGGTACAAAATGTATGTACTGTTTAATATCATAGCCAGGAAAAAGTTATATAAATAAAATTCAATAACAAAAGAGTTTCTCAATCCCACAAGTCCTATTAAACATGCTCAAATTCACATGTGTATAAAAGAAGAATTGAGTAAATATATCATTGCATGCACATTGGATATCCCCACTGTAAACTGTATGATAGTCAGGAAAAAGAACCAAAAAAAATTATAAGCAGGGTTCAGAACATTATGGTAAGCTAAACAACTTTCACATTCATCTACTGTTCTAAAAGTTTGTGGATTTGTCACTATCTTTAAAAAAAACTTTTTATTGGTTCTTTGTGATTTTCATATCACGTACCCCAATCCCACTCATCCCCTCCTTTTGTATCCACTCTCCATTCTTGCAACCTCTCCACCACAAATGGGAGGAAAATTCTTGTCAAAGCTGTATAGTATATCACAGTGTGTCTCACAGTATACTCTTTAGTCTACACTTCTTTGCTCAAAAATTTTTATTGCAATGATTCATTGGTCTGTCACAAAGTTTCTGACTTTTACCACTCTATCAATACTGAAACCTCATTGGGACTCTTATTGAATATCTTGTTGTGGCCCTGTGTAATGGAGTTTTTATAGTTTGGGATCTGTAGCCCTGGACCCTTCATGCATTCCAGCAGTTCATTGAAGGAGCAGAGGTTGGGATGAGCCAATTCAAAGACATGGATATGAACCTGTAAAATATCTGAGTTGGTCAGCATGCTGGATCTCTTGTTCTCACACCCTTGGGGCTGGCTCACCAGCAAACCCTAGTAGCAGAACTAGCACTATTCTGATGCTTAACCAAGGTGCAGGGCTTGATCTTCCCTGAGTGCTGTAGCTGGTGAGGGACACAGCCAATTCGCCAAGTATCATGAACATGTTGCCAGCTCCTCTGCCTGCCATAGATGGTGAGAGAGGTAGGACTGCATCTCCGTCATCTGTGCCACTACCCAGTAGACAAGAGGCAGTATCAACTCTCCCACTTTCATATCGTTTACTTACTCATGCTTCTACAATCATGTTCAGTTCTACTGTGTTACCCAGGGGAGCTGTAGGACCTGTTCTCCAAAATATTGCAGCAGGTGAAGGGCAGGGACAGCTCGCCTGCACTAGAAACCTCAGGGCAGGCTTTACTGACTGTTGTAGGTAGCAAGGGGTGGAGACAGGTGTCATCTCCTTTTCACCTATGTCACTACATGCTAGACAAGTGGTGGGGCCAACTCTGCCATGGTCAACTCTGAGCTGGCTGGCCCATTCCCATATTACCAGGGTCAGCTCCTCTTTGCTGCCCAGGCTCGGTGCATGGTCTGCTCTCATGAGTGCTGCAGCCAATAAAGTGCAGGACAAGCTTTCCTGCTTTTATGAAAACAGGGCTATGTGTCCTGCTTTACATAGATGATAAGGGGCAAGTGGAAAGAAGGCTATCTTTCCCTTATCCTTAGCACTACATAAAAGAGGAAGTATAGGGCCAGGTCTCCCATGCTCATATACTTGGTAGGCGGCTCACCCACAACTTCTGCAAAGTGCAGAGCCACTCTCCCAAGTACTACAGTTGGCTAGGGGCAGGATCAAGTCTCCTTTTTTTCCTGACCCCAGAGCCAGCTCTTCTAGATGCTCAAGTAAGGGATGAGTCCTGCAAAGCCCTCAGACATCAACTTGTAATCCAGCAATAGCCTAGACTAGAGACATCTGTCTGGACTTTGGGGGTAATAGTCCTTGCTGCAACCTTGCCATGGACTCAGACTTGAGCCCTGGTGGCAGCACAGCCAGAACTCTACCATGGTCCTGGGTAGCATCACCAACTATTCACATTGTGCTGTTCCTCACTATCCTTGAGTCTATAGTTCTGCGTCTCTTAATTGTGCCTAAACCCTATATTTTTCTCTTTCATTTCTCCACCACTTGCTTCTCTTAGAGGAACTTAGGGTCTTTGGGTGTTTAAGGTCATCTTGGAGCTGGTCTCAAGCGTGCTATGCCCAACTCATGCACTATGGGACTGAGCAGAGGTAATCTTGAATGTGAGGTAGTGGACAGTGTCACTAGACAGAAGAACTGGCAAGGTAGTAGCAAAGTTCAGAATCTCAATGTGATGGTTTGTATATGTTTGTCCCTGGAAGTGGCACTATTAGGAGGTGTGGCCTTGTTGGAGTAGATGTGTCACTATGGGTTTAGGATATAATACCCTTGTCCTAGTTGCCTTGGAGACAGTCTTTTCCTAACAGAACAGCCTTGAGATGAAGATGTAGAACTCTCAGCTACTCTAGCTTCATGTGTGCTTGGGCACTGCCATGCTCCTACCTTGATAATAATAGACTGAACCTCTGAACCTGTAAGGCAGCCCCCAACTGAATTCTTTTCATTATAAGAGTTTCTTTGGTCATGGTGTCTGTTCACAGCAATAAAACCTTAACTAAGACACCTGATAAAACTCATAACTGAGAACAGCAGAGTTCAGACAAGTTTCCAACCAGATTCTTGTCCTGGAGCATGTGACCACTACACCCCACTAAGAGGACCATTACAACCAGTCATAGCATAGAGCCTAGAGTCCTCCATGCTACTGAGGTATCTAGGGACCTCCAGTATTTATCCAATGAGCATCCCTTCCTAGGTAACCCTTCCTGCAAAAAGTATGTCATCTCTGGTTCATGCCGACTAAGTCATATGCACCCTCATACACCATGAGCAAAGCAGTCTAAACAAGTAAGAACTGTCTCTTTCATCAATGACTACTGCAGGAGGAAGACCTTTGTCATACACAGCTGCACCTAAGTCTCCTGCAAAAGACCTCACCGCACTCCTGGCACTCACTCTGAACTAAGATAGATTTCCTGTGCCCCCCAGATATCACAGACCTACAAGCCCATTTCCAACTCCTTGAGGGCCTGAGCAGCATCTGAGTACACAGCAGTTTTAGAACCACAGTCTCCAACCCAAACCCCCACCCTCATTTCTCACCTAGGGAAACACTGGCTGTGACCCCTATTTTAGGTTACATTTCATCTCACCTAAGTAGAGGGTTAGCATCCTGTGAGGCCAGCTCCCCAGCAGCTAGGAAGGAACACAGTGCTACATCTGATGCCCCAGCAGTAAGGTGGAAAGTCAGAACTATACTTGGGCATGGTCAGCTCCTACAGTCCTGGGTTGTAGAAGCTGGGTCTGGTTCTTCATCCTATTCTCATTCTCCCAGAAATAAGACTTACAAATACCTTGGCCATTTAGCTAGAGTCTTCTCTGATTAGAATTATCACTTAAAATAACCTGTTTAATCCACATTCTGCCACGTGGCTGGTTAGCTGCACTTAGGTACCATGCATCTACCATCTTCCCTGATGAATCTTCTTACTCTTGGCTGTATCCCAGAATCCCCTTTCTCCTGAATGCCCCACCTTCAAGCTTCTGCCTAAACCATATGCTTTTAAGTTGACAGGTGATGCACCCATACAATATACGGATATTCCCTCTACAGCAAGTAGAGCCAAATTGGTAGTTGTCTCAGACTAGCTCCCTGTCCAACTCCCATGATGCTGGGCTAGTAGTTCATCTGGTGTTCTCTTCTCACCTGGCAAGTTTGAATGGTCCCATGAGAGTATCTGTCACTGTCACTCCCACTCTGGGTCCTCAGTCCCAGGGCAGTTCTTCTCATCTATGGACTAGTTTTCTAGAATCTAGTTCTTCTAGACTTCCTGGTCCTGGGAGTCTTAGGGGCCTGCATGGCCAGACTGGTGGTTGTCTCAGGCTATCTTTTCTTTTTTCAGGAAATGTTGGGCTACTAATCATTCGGATGTTCATTGGTTGTGGGATAATGGACCTTGCCAGGAAACTTGGTAAAGTAGAGAGGTTCTGAGTCCCTGTCACCCAATCATCTACCTGAGATGGTAGGCAGCTCCCTGCTCCCTGCCTCTTTGCAGGCCTGTGGACCCCCATCCTTTATTCCCCACTCCTCTGTGTGGTACTCCAGTGGTGACTAGATATTTGGGAGTCAAGGGCTCCCAACTTTGGCCACCCCTATCTTAGACTGCATTCTCCCACCCCGCAACAAGAGGTGCCTCAGCGCTTCCCATCACAGCAGTACAGGGAGACACATTCAAGCACTCTCTGAGTTTTGCCTCTGAGTAGTGTGTCTCACATCCCAGCAGTGGGGAAGAAGGCAGATCCACAATTGGTGAGAACACTAAATGTAGACACAATCTCTGTCCTGTCTGCTACCTATTGACATACATGTGACACAGCAGCCACACCTGCAATACATCCAGGGGCAAGAGATTTCTCTCTTTATAATGATTAAGTGATCAGCTAGGTGAGGACTGTGGTTCATTGCCCCAAAGTAGGCATGGAGACAGGGAGGGAACAGCTCTACTTCAATCTCAGACACTTCGATTTCCATGGTTTGAGCATTCTCCACCTCAGTAGTCCCAGGCCTTTTCCTCTGGTGGCACACCTGATGTACATTACATAGATCCAGCCCTTCATGTTCTTTGGTTGGTTGTTTAGTCTCTGCAAACCCCCATGAGCTCAGGTTACTTGACTTTGTAGATCTTCTGATGGTGTCTTTGACCCTTCCAGCCTGCTCACTTCTATTCCATGACTTCCACAAGACTCCCTGAGCTCTGCCTGATGTTTAGCTATGGGTCTCTGTATCTGTTTCCATCTGCTACCAGATAAAGACTCTCAGGATACAGTTACTCTAGGTTCCTATCTGGAAGCATCACAGAGTATCATTAATAGTGTCAGAGGTTGTTTCTCTTCTATGAGATGGGTGTCAAGTTGGGTAAGTCATTGGTTGAAACTTCTTTCAGTCTTTGCTTCAATTTTATCCCTATGTATCTTGTAGACAGGGAAAATTTTGGGTTGAAGGTTTAGTGGGAAGATTAATATCCCCCTTCTTCCACCTGCTGGCTACAGGAGGCAGCCATTTCAGTCTCTCCATCCCTGGTTGGTAGGAATATCAGGTAGGGTGACCCCCACTAACTCCCTCTAACTGAAGGCTGTCCTTGGAGCTCCATTGCTCCATTGACAGGCCACTTCTCTGCCAGCCTCCTTTAGGCTCATCCAACAAGGAACAACCAGTTTGCTCTCTTTCCCCAACTCCATTCCCCTGCCTAGCTTCCCTGAGCGAGCAGCTAAATTTCCCTAGAGCTCTAGTTTGCTGTCCACTGCTCTGCTGGCCTCTACAAGGCCATCCAATAAAGGAGCATTCAGGTTTGATCCCTTACCCCCAATTCCCCAGCCTGTTCCCTGGGGAATGCTCAGCTGCAGCTGTCCTAAGCTAGCTTTAGATTGTCCCCTTGAGCTCCAATGTCTGGTCACCACTCTGCTGGCCACTATCAGGCCCACCACACAAAGAACTCACAGGCCTGCTACAACACCAATATCCAGTCCAAGGTTTCCCACCGGAGGCCTTTTACACTGGGAACATCCAGATTATGGTTGCCTTCCTGAAACCTACTACACCAGGAAAACGCAGGAAAAACCAAATGGCTAAAGGCCAGAGTAAGATCACAAATAACAAGAGCCAGAGCAACATGGCACCTTCAAAGCAAAATTACCCCACTACAGCAAGCACTGAATATCCTAATACAAATGAAGCACATAAAAATGGCCTGAAGTCCAACCTTATAAAGACTATATATGCTTTTAAAGAGGTGGTGAATATATCACTGAAAGAAATACATGGGAATACAATCTAAGACGTAGAAGGCTTTAAAAAGGAAACTAATAAATCCCTTAAAGAAATGCAAATAAATACAATCAAGTAGGTGAAAGAAATGAATAAAACTATTCAAGACCTGAAAATGGAAACACTAACAATAAAGAAAACACATCTGAGGAAATCCTGGAGATGAAAAGCTTAGGGAAAGAAACAGGAACAAAAGACACAGGCATCACAAACAGAATACAAGAGATAGAAGGAGAATCTTAAGTGTAAAAGATAAGATGGAAGAAATTGATACACCAACCAAAGAAAACATTAAATCTAAAAATTTCCTGACATAAAATATCCAGGAAATCTGGAATACTAGGAAAATACCTAACTTAAGAATAATAGGAATAGAAGAAGGTAAAAAGTCCCAGCTCCAAGGACTAGAAAATATTTCAACAAAATCATAGAAGAAAAATTTTCCAACCTAAAGAAGAAGATGCCTACAAACATACAATGACTTTAACAGAACACCAATTAATCTGGAACTTAAAAAAAATTTACTGCCACATAATAATCAAAACACAAAAATCCACAAAACAAAACAAAACAAAAAAATATTAAACATTTCAAGGGGAAAAAAAGCCAAGTAACATACAAAGGTAGACCTATCAGAATTGCCCCCAACTTTACAACAGAGAATTTAAAGCTAGAAGGACCTGGACAAATGTCTTACAACCTCTAAGAACTCAAGGATACCTATCTGGACTACTATACTGAGAAAATCTTTCATATGTTCTTGCAGCTTGTCATTTTTTTTCTATAGATTTCTGAGGGTTAGGTAAACCATCCAAAGTTCAGCTGATTTAATGGTATATTAGCTACTTTAATGTTGATAGGATTAAATACCAAGGCACTTACAAAAGGATGAGTTTTTCTTGACTTGCATTTCTGGAAGAATGAGCTCATCATGGAGGAGAGGCACAGCAGTCAGCATCATGCATGCCAACTAAGACATCACATTTAACTGTAGGGATGAAACAGATGATAAATTAGAAATAGAACAAACCTACAACCCCTGAAGCCTGCTCTCAATGGTATGCTACTTCATTAAGACTGCATATCCTAAAGGCTTCATGAGAGCCCCAAAGTGTGCCACTAACCAGAGCCAGGCAAGATAGTTCTCATTCAGTCCACTACCATGAGGTTTTGTAGCACAGCTTAGGTTCAGAGCCAATCCACCACTGAAATAACATGATAATAAACTGCTTTGGTATATGTTAAAAAATAGAAAACTAATACAATTGATCTGGGGACTTTTGTTTTCCCTTCTCCCAGCCAGGTAAATAGTGTAATCATGTTTAGCACAGGTGTGAAGTAAGTAAAAGGCACAAATGTCATAGTGGAGTGTGATGTGGGTCTGTTGCATTTGTTACTGTGGCTTTCCTGTGCCCTCTGGATTTCTTTATGTTTGATTCTAGCCATGACACGTGGATTTTATGATGGATTGATGTTAAGTCCACCAAGATGTTTTACTTTCTATTTGACAGAACATAGCTCATGATGTATGGATCTGACCACACAGCCAAATGTTTTCTCTTTACCAGACACTCAATGGCTGACAAGACTTGTTATAGGCTGCATCTTAATTTGAAAAAGGTGATGCGTTATTTCTTACAGATGGCACCCATCTTAAAAAAATCAGGGGACTAAAATTAGGAGCTCCTTACTGAGACTTTCTATAAACTACAACATAGGTACTTGCTAATCACAGCATTTTCAAGAATTTATGAGCTGTCAAATTATCTGCAGAAATGATTTCATATTAGCATGGACCTTTTCTTTTCTTCTTTTTTTTTTAAAGTCAGAAACATTTTTTATTGTTTCACTTATTTACATTCCAAATGTTGCCCCCTTCCCAGTCCCCACTCCAAGAGTACTTTACCCCCTCCCCTTTGCCTCTGAGAGGGTACTTTCCACCCCCCACCTGCTCAGCCTCTCACCCACCCAACCCTAGTTCAGTGCCTGTTTCTACAGGATTAGGCAAATCCTCTCCCACTTCACCCAGGAAAGGCAGTCATCTGCTACATATGTGTCTGGGAACTCAGACCAGCCCATGTATACTCTTTGGTTGGTGGTTTAGTCTATGGGAGCTCCCAGGGGTCCAGGTTAGTTGATTTTGTTGTTCTTCCTATGGGGTTGCCATCCCTTCAGCTTCTTCAATCCTTTCCCAGATCTTCCATAAGGGTCCTTGACCTCAGTCCAATGATTGGCTGTGAGTAAATGCATCTGTTTCAGTCAGCTGCCAGTAGAGTTTCTCAGAGGACAGCTATGCTAGGTTCCTGTGTGCAAGTATAACATGGCATCAGTAATAGTGTCAGGTTAAGTTTTCAATAGAAATATTTGTCCCAGAACTCCTACAGAGTTTGGTGCTCTCCTTATCACCATGAAAAGTCTAAGATATTTATTTCCTATTGTGACCAGTGCTTCTGCTAAATAGACAAAAAATATACTAAAGTCCATAATTACTTCTTAGTGGTAGAAGGTAAAAGGCTGTCATCCATTAATTAAATCAGTTTTTTGAGAATGTTGTACAGTGCATTTTGGTCATATTCACCTGTCATCTAGTTCCTGTCAGATCCACTCACTTCTCTAGCTTTTTCAACACCTAAACTCCAGTTTATGCTGTCTTTACACTCTTGGAGATGTGGCCTCACAATTTGTCACTGCCATTATACCAGGGACCACAATACTAAGAAAACCTCACCTCCCCTATCCTAGCATCCTTGAATAATCATTTGTTCCCCAGATATGGGGAGAATTCTGTACAGGCTTTCCTCCCTCTCTCCTGAAATTATGGCTAACTTGAGCTTGCACAATTTTTGTGCATGTTGTCATTACAAATATGAATTCATGTGTTTAGATGCCATACTGCATCCAGAAAACACTGTCTGTCATCACCCACTGCTTCTAGTTCTTACAATCTTCCTGGCTTCTCTAATATGACAATTTCTGAGTCTTGAGAGGAGGGACTTATGATGCAGGCATCTCCTATAAGGTTGAACATTCCTTAGTCTCTAGGTTCAGAGATTATTTAGAGACCATGTCAGGGACATTCAAGTGAAGAGATGTAGGATGTAGTGATATAGAAGGTTAAAAATTAATAATGAAGCATGAACACAATAATGAAATTGTGGTATGAGATGAGACTGCTGAGTCATGAAGGGAACATGTGTAGGTGCGATTATCAATAAGGATATTTTGAAAAAGTCATAAGGAAATCTACTACTGGGGAAAATTTCTAAAATATATGCACACTGTTAAAATGTAGTTAGCCTGCAATGTGATAATAATGTTCTGTTTATACATTGTAAACCAATAAACAAAAAGTCTAGTGCAAGGAATGAATTGCATATTTTGGAGTTGTTGGGCATGAGGTCCTATAGCGTCCCAACATTATAAGCTACTGGTAATGCTCATGGTTACTTACCAGTATTTGATATAAAACCTACTGCTGAAGACACTTTATACATGAATCACAGAACAAAAAGAAATTGCCTGGAAGCTTTATCCCTACTTGCAATTTGTCATTGAAGATTCTATGTATGCTGCCAGAGGAGACTAGTAATCATCAGTCTTACTCAGCCATGAACCCTGGGAGCTATAATAACAACCAGCCTACCAAGATATGCCCAGCGTTCCAACAGTGGACTGGACATCATGAGAATAACCAACCATGTTCTGATTGGATTTAAAGTCCTTTCCGAAGAGGAAATTTGTACCTAGCAAAATTGTCAGGGCAAAAACCTATGTCTAGACAGGTCACAGTGTATTAAAAAGAATCTACTTCTGCTTTTCTGTTACATGGACATAACACAAAACTGACCTCTAATAACCTGTCATTATAGTCATAGATTACTAGATCTTTCATCTTTATTTTTTAAAGTTATTTTTCCAATAGATGTTGGGGATTAATCGTTTATTTTGAAGACATTCTGATATAATCCATGCAAATACAATCATAAAATTTTTGCCTTTAACACCTATATACGTATACTCTAGAGTGCTTGTTCAGTACCAAATCCTGCAAAATGTGTATTGGCTATCCAGTCTAAAATATCACACATCTAGATTAGTATAGCCACTCAAACACTTGTCCAGCCACAAATCAGATATATCACAATGGACTTCTAATTTTAGAAGAGTCATTCTAAAGCCATGGAGCTTTGGTGTGGATTTTATATATTCACTATCAATTATTTATCTATGTTCTCTCTCTCTCTCTTTCTCTCTCTCTCTCTGTCTCTCTCTCTCATGCATACACATATACACACACATGCACACATGAGGGGGATTAATTAGCTTTGAGAACTAATGCATCTTTTAATCTACCTTCTGTCCTTCCTTTTCACCAAATGCTACCCTTTCATGTTGTTATTTCAATATATCACACTATACTTATATGCATACTTATAAAAATACACTTATATATTATAGGTGGTAAAGACTTGTTTCAATTCTGGGTTGTCTGTGTGCATAAAGTAGCTTTATAATAGGATTTTATCTCACAGTTTCTGAGATTTCAGTTCACCAAGGCAGGGGGATATGAGTGTGTAGAGTGGCCAACTTCATGTTTCTAAAAGCAGAGTTCTGTTTCCTGCCTATCTCATCTTGCTTTTTATTCCACCTCAGGCCTTTCTTGAAGGATGGTCACACTTATATTTGGAGTGATTCTTACTGTTTTTCTTTTGTTGTTAATGGCTAAAATTTTCTATACAATATATTTTGATTATATTCTTTTCCTTCACCAAAATCCTTCTAAATACTTCCTACCTCTTTATACACCTCATTTCATGTTATTTCTTTTGACAACAACAACAATAATAATAATAAAACAAACAATAAAGCAAAAGCAATAGAAAAAACATCAACATAAAAAATGGAAAAACAGACAAAAAAAAAGAAGACACACAGACTCAGACACACATACTAACACAAACATGGAGCCCATTTTATGTTGTCCAACAATTGCTGGCCTGGGGTCTGTCCTGTCCTGTAGTGTGGCTGACCTATGCAGTATTATTCTATTGGAAAGCAATATTTTTCTTTTCCATCAGTTACAACTTGTAAACAGCTTCTTGGTTACGGGTGAAGGTTTCGGCCCACTTTCCTTCTCAGTGTTGGAATTTTCTCTGACTTGAAATTGTATGTGTGCTCATAATCTTGTGAGCTCATTAGCCCTATTGTTTCTGGAAGATACTGTTTACTTGGAATTATCTACCACACTGAGCTCTTTCTCTTTCCTCTTCCATATAGATTCCTGAACCTTGAAGTTTTATAGTGGTATCTATTTTGACCTGGGAGTTTCAAAGTCTCTCACAGAGAAAGTTTTCTTATCTTTTTTTATTTCTCTCTGGAGATGAACTTCAGACACACCCAGAAATGGTTTTATTGGTGTCTTAAGCTAGTTGTCTCTTCAATAAAGTTGAATATAATGGTTAACGATCCAACTTCAGAAAAACTAACTGTGTAACAACATTAGTTCAGTACAAAAGTACACTGTGGTCATTTTAAAAAGAAATGTATCATTTGTTACTCTTTCTCATGGTTATGAAAACAAATGCATGTACCAGACCAATAGGCACACACCAACTCTGACACTTGGCTCCAGTAACTACATCATATGCAACACAACAGCTTCAATTGTAGATAATCTGCAATGACCAGCTGATAGGTGTGGCCTTCTCCCAGAGTAATGTCTCCTCTTATGTGGTGGACCTGACGAAAGTCACCAGGACAGGAACCGAGGACCCTGTGGCTAGCCAGCCTCTGACACAACAGACCCCTAACCCTGGTGTCTCCCTCCACTGCATCTACGAGTGGCCCTGCACGACCTGCAGCAAGCCTCAGAGGGTAAAGCACAATTCAGAGAGCAAGCGGCACAGCCCAAGCAGTGAAGATGACATGGACAAGCTTGAGTCCCGGGCTGGGCTGAGATCCAGAACGCGAAGGACTACAATGAGATCTTCCAGCCCAAGAACAGCATCAGTGGAACGCCACCCCGGAGAAGTGAGCCCTTCCCAGTGCACCCAGAAGATGACACATCCCACAGCAAAGGAGGCCTCAAAGCCCAGCCCAGCCATGGATGTGCAGTTGCCGGTGCCAAATCTCGAGGTCACAACACAACTGTCAGTTATGACTGACGCTCCTGCACCCAAGGATGAGCCTGCCATCATCCCTGCCACACGGAATGAGCCTATCGGCTTAAAGGCCTCAGACTTCTTGCCCACCGTGAAGGTCCCCCAGAAGGCGGAGCTGGTGGACAAGGATGCCATGTCACAGATACACAAAGGCCATGACACCATGTATGTGGTACTCACCAGCCGCCACAAGAACCTGGACATGGTCCGAGCTGTGTGGACCACAGGAGATATCAAGACATCAGTGAACTCTGCAGTGGACATCAATGACCTATCTGTGGTGGTGGACCTCCTGAATATTGTCAACCAGAAAGCTTCCCCGGGGAAGCTGGACCTGTGCACCACAGTGCTGCCCCAGATTGAGAAACTTCTGTGGAGCAAGTATGAGAGTTATGTCCAGACCGGGTGCACCTCCCTGAAGCTGATCCTGCAGCAGTTCATACCCCTCATCACCGACATTTTGGCAGTCCCGCCCTCTGTGAGTGTGGACATCAACCGAGAGGAGAGGTTGCACAAGTGTCGACTCTGCTTCAAACAACTCAAGAGCATCAGTTGCCTCGTCAAGAGCAAGCCAGCTTTGAGTGGCCGCCCCAGTAGTGTGCCTTCCGTGAGCTGCACCTACTTATGGCCAGTTTGGACTGAGGAGCTCATGGTGGGAGCACCGGCAGCCCTCACTGGTTTGGTCTCACACTCTAGTTTGCTCTATGCCCATGGCCCACGAGCCTTAGTCTGGCCTCCACTCTTGCCCTGCCGGCCATCCTGGAGGAATGGTTGCCAGCCTACTGACCACCTCCTTAGTTGTGGACTCAAATTCCTCTCTAGCAGCAGCTGTAGTCTCGCATAGCCCCTGCTTCTCAGGGCAACTCCAGCCTTGGAGCTGCTGCTGTAAATTATCAGGCAGATTTATTAAATTTATAACTGTTTCTGAAAAAAACCAAAACTATATGTAGTCATGTTCAAAAGTAGTTTTTACATTAATTTTCACTAGTTTGGTCTAAGAAAAATATTTCTAAATGGAGATGTTAGGAAGTTTATAATTTATCCTCTTTAACTTGGAAAGCTCAAGTTTATGTCACCTTATATGTTATATCTAAATTTCAAAATTGTTTTTTACCATATTTATTGAGGTGGTGTATGTTTTTCAAGCTTCCACTGTACCGTACACACTAAGAGAACTCTTATTTCTGAAGTGAAATGAGCATGAATGGGCTTTTCTAAACTATTGAGTATAATCTTTGCACTTTTACATTCAAAGAAAATGTAAGTACTATATGGCTCGGCGGTCACCTGAGGCCATTACATCTGTGCATTACTGTGCGTTGTGTGTATTACTCAATCCCTGCTGTATCATGAAGCCCAAGATGATTCTTTAGCTACTTTAGCATTCAATGTCAACTTACTATCTGAAATGTTGCTGTATTTCTCTTTCTAAGCACATATCTACCTAAATGAATTATATACCTTGCCTTCTTATTGTCATAGTCAAACAAGTAGTGGTTGATGAAGATTTTGTCTATAACTCCAGGTCCCTGAATAATTAGTATTAGATGTCTACTTATCTGGGAGATGTCGTGGGACGTAAGCTGGAGAAAAAGTGAATGGATAGCTTTCTCACTATTGCAGCCCTGCAGAGACCATTCAGTTCTTGGATGTTCTGGTTCTCTGCATTCTATTCCTTTTTCACAACAATCCATGCTGAATTCTGCCCTTTCAGCTATGACAAGACACTCTGAGAAAGGGGGGGGGGCTAGAAGAGGCTCATGTTCACACTTGCTTGAACTCTGAAAAGTGTCCTTTTTTTTTCCAAATGCTCATCTCTACTTCCAAACTTTTGTTTACACATTTCATTAATCTGTCCTAACTGTTCAGCAAGTAAAACTGATACTATCTCAAAGGTTTACATAATTAAAAAGAAAGCATTCCTACTGAGAATGTTCTGGGATGGAAGGGCTGTTATTCACCTTAGGTATGACTTATTCAGGCATTATCACTTGATGAGAAAATGTTTTACATGATTAGTAGTCACATTGCTCTGAGCCTTTTTCATTTGGTTCCCACTGTATGCTATCATCAGCATTGCACTTCATTCTGTGCAGAGGGTTGTTTTATCAAATCTACTAAGAAATACACGATAGGCACACATTAGCATCATCTCTATGAGGTCTGCCTAGGAAGTTAAATTCTGTATTTTGCATGAATGTTATATCTGGATTAGCTCTCCTGTATCTGACTTTGTAATCCATCCCTCATAATCCAGCATCCTCACTATTCAGTCCCACATATTATCTAGTCTCTTTTTAGCACATGGTAGCAAAAATATGTAACTTTTAGAAGTTCCTTGCATAAATTCAGAGGGTTTTTTTTCTCTGTGTAGCCCTGGCTGTCCTGGAACTCACTCTGGAGACCAGGCTGGCCTCGAACTCAGAAATCCGCCTACGTCTGCCTCCCAAGTGCTGGGATTAAAGGTGTGTGCCACCACTGCCCAGCTAAATTCAGAGTATTTTTTGTTACTCTGTTGAGCAGGAATAAATTCCCTTGTGAGAAGGTGAAAAGAATGTAGGCAAAGCATAGCTCTTCATATTGCCTTAGTGAGAAATAAGAGTTGGCTTGTAATAGAGAAATTGAGCCATTCCCTTAGTTCCAGAATGTAAAGAAAGATGTGCAGTTTCAAAACTCTTGAGAACAAAAATCCATAAACAAAAACTTGCAAGTTTGAGTCTCATGTTTCAAACTGTACAGTATGAGCAATAAGTGTATTGTTGTTGAGAATTACAACCTGTCTGGAGATGCATCATTCAGTTCACAATTTCTAAAACTTATGTTTGGATCATCCTACCATCTAGCTGTCAGAAATACTCTTTCCTTTATTTGATGTCCCAGTTCTTTTTTGACATTTGCAATGTGTTTTACATCAATACTTATCTATGGACTATAGTATTTATTGAATGTTCTTCGTTGAAACATTTTTCTACTTTCAAATTCCATCAAATATTCATCTGCTTTCCTCAGACATCTGAGTTATGCCACTAGTTACTGCTTTCTTTTCTGCTGTATTTAGTCTGATAATGATAATGGAAGTTTTTTACAGTACAAGCTCAGATATATCAGTAACAGTATCCTCTGTGCCTTTAGTGAAGAGGGTCTCAGTCCCAAGAAATCAATGCTCTTGCACTCAAATTTTTCACTAGAATATTACAATCTTCCTCAGTTTTCATGGAAACATTCTTCTTGAAAGGTAATCAGGAATTTTATTTAAAATGGTGTAAGAAAAAAAAAACATGTAAAAAGAAGGTGGCACAATTAGATAATGGGCATTGTACTATATTGCCACGACAGCAGTATTAGAGAACATGAATCTCCTGAGGAACTCTGAAACTAAAAATGCACTTCCAATTGGGACAAGAAGGCCTTTTGTAGCCTTTTAATTGTTCTTCCTTCCATCCTTTCTGTCTCAGAGAAGACTTTGCCACAAAGAGGGCAAACAAAGCTGAGGGGCATTAAGAAGACACACTCTTGCAAGCTATCAAAATGAGTGTGGATATTTGAAATAAGGTTTGAATGATATATCACATCTGAAAGGAATCACTTGAACCATTCAATTTTGAGATAGGAATATTGATTAGGTATAGATAGAAACTGATTCATATACAATATAGTAGAAGCTGCCAATATTCTGGCAATGTGAGGGGAAGGGGAGGAAATAAAGACTAATCTCTACTGAATACATGGAGGAAAAATTCCCTTGTTGCTATATGTAACAACGAAAAAACAAAAATGCCCCTGGTTGAAAAGTAGTGACTTTTTTAATGCTTGTGTGGAGAAGAGCTTACTAGTAAAGTTGCTTGGGGAATGTAATCTATTTTTTAATTGAAAAGCAAATACTGAAAGGATAAAGAGTTAAGAAAGGAACAAACTAGATTATTTTTAAAAAGCAGTGGTCATTAATCAACAAGTGAATCATTGAAGGTAACATGAAGGAATAATTTTGGTACCTAATTTTTCCATGAGACAAAAATTATTATGGATTAAAAATTAGCATGAAAATTTAAGTTCTGAAGGATTAAACTTATTAAGGGAAAATCCTGAAGTTAAAGAGATAAAGATTGTTCTTTAAAAAGACTCTCTGTACCCTGGTAAATTTAATTACCTGATTCAGTTTATATTATTAGATAAAATCTAGTAATGTGTGTTCCACATTTAGTATAGGTAGACATAGTGTGAGATGAAACCAAAGAAACATAAAGATTGTGCCAGAGAGGTATATGTGTCTAAAGGAGATATATACTCAAATAGTGTGTAAAACTGAAATTGAAAGAAATATATACTAACATGTAAATTTTGTAACTTTCATAAATTTAAATATTATTCCTATCAAAAACAATTAGCTCTAAAATCTTAGATCTTTTGTGATACATGAATATTGACTAAACAAAAGAAAGAATAGATATTTGAATTACATTTTGTTACCACATTGCTTTGGAGTTCACTGAGCCATTTAATGTTTCAGAAGGTTTAATTTCATAATGGGGACTACAGATAAGATCCTCATGATGACAAAGGAAAAAATAAAACATTGAATGCTATTTGATCATATTTATCATGTATTCTTGAAACTTTGATTAGCTGGTCTAGGACTATAAATTCACTAAATTCATGTACACTATCCATATTTCTTGCAATCTGATAGTTTTAAATCATAAATTTAGTAGCCAGGATGATAAATCATGCCTTCTCCTAGGTTTTCTGGACAAATTGAGTCAGTCTTTGCTACACATTGATATCTGTCTTTTCAACTGAGAATTTATTCTGATATATCAGTCAATCATGCAGCTCTACTTGGCAAGTGTTTGGCTCAGTTATACATGGATTTAGCAATCTACTCTTTCACATTAAAACAAATTTGTATCCATTCTGGTGAATGAAATTTGTTCAGATTTCAAAATCTTCATAAATACTAAAATAGGGTGGCAATCACACATAGTATCTCAATGGTGGAGACCCTTTTCTAATCTACACTAAATTTTAATCTTTAACACTTCAGATGGTCCTATTAAAAGTAGAGTTTGAATACTATATAATACATATAATATATATAATATATATGTATGTATATGTGTGTGCAATATATATATGTGTATATGTAATATATATATATATATATATGTATATATATACATATATATATATATATTAGTATATGTAGTATATATATATAGTAAAAGGATGGCCAAGATCCAAGATATTTGCTGTCTCATTTCCAAAGGAAAACCCATGCTCCTCTACTCCCACCAATTCTGAAGGCTTGCCAAAAGCCACCAATCCTCAGGAATTTGTGAAGCCAGTTTTCCTCAACCAAAAGAGCTATTTATCCATATTTCTGACAAAAGGAACACATGTCTATCTGTGATGCCCATTAGCATGACAAACCAAAAAATGGCTTCCAGGTCCCCTCAGGATCACAAGTGCCTAATTCTTGTTCTCTCCTTTTTTTTCAACCTTAAGAGTCTTTGAGCTCAAGGGTTTCCCTCTTCTCAGCTACCCACTTTTCATTATAACCCTGTTAATTCTGCTGTGGAATCTCCTTTACTCCTCTCTTGGTCTTATTTTAGCCTTCATCTTTTGCCTCCCAAATCTCCTCTCATTTTCTGGCCAAGCTCAATCTGCTGGCCAAGTTCAATGCATTGAATCTTCCTCCATTTGCTTGGGGACTTTTCCAGATGCCTCTGTTATTTCACTTTCTCCACAAGAAATGGAAAGAGACACCTCAAAATGGTTTAAAGCTTCTAAAACCTCAATGCCCTCATGCTGGGATAAACTTCCTCCAGTAAAATCATGCCTCTTAATCCTTTCCAAATTATTACTAATTATGATTAAATCTTAAAATGCCCCAGATTTAGTGGGAGCACCTAAATCAAGCCACCAAAACTCTTATCCAATTATGATAGTAGCATGTTTACTTGTCTATAATAGAAACATCTATTAATCTCTAAGCTTCACTAAGAAATTGATTTCTTAATACTCTTTGTATGTGTGCTAAGTAACATTTATAGAAACACTGACACTTTCAGTTTTCTTTTCAATTTATCAAAAGTTTTTATTTCTAAAATCTGTGAGCTTAATTTCATGCTAAATTATAATAACAATATTAGAATAAATACCTGAAATATTTATTTAATATCGATAACTTGAAATATTTGATTTATTCAATATAAAATATATTTAAAAATACCTTTTAAAATTTTGTCATTTAATGATTAAATTTTATGTTTATTTTATTTTAAATGTTATCAAACTATTTGTAAAGGTAGTAAGATTGAAGTCATGTTAAGGAAAACACTTGAAAATATCTGTAACAGAAGGTGAATGTGTATATTATTTCAATATCTTTAATGACTAAATTGAGCATTGATAATAAATATTTTATTTTGTTCACCATATTTTCACCCATGAAAATTATGTAAGCTTGAGACATAAAGATATAATCTAAACTCAAAGATGATATTGATTCTATCCCAAACAAATGCTGAAATAACTATATTTGTGCATGTCAAAATTATTTATAGGAACATCTAAAAGAATGACAAATGTCACACATATGGATTGAAAGTTTACCTCTCTCCTTGGTCACTGTCAATACATTTTACTGAAACATTAGCATATCAACTTTCTAGGAGCTGGGGATGATCTTGATGATGAGCATGCTTTGCATGCATGACGTTTAGTGGAATTTCCCATGATTACCTAACAGAATGTATTTAAGGTGTCTGATAATATAATCTATACATCTTTCCAAAGTTTGAATATGTTAAGTTCAATCTTAATTCTGAGTACATATCTTGAGGTAGGAAATTTTTGTACATAAGAAAACATAATTTCTGTCATTATAAAAGTTTTATTTTAAGCTTTTAAAATTCAATTTGTAATGCCATTCTTTTTAAATTTTCTGGTACATTTTAATTTTAAGTATTTTGAGTCCTGTGAAATTACATAAGGAATAGCTACCCAGTAGAAGGCTGGGTCCTGTATGCTATTATACTCATCACTTGGGTCCACATTTCTAAATTGCTGTTTTTCCTAAGTAAACACTGTAAATTGGCAATAAAGATAAAATATATTGCAGCACAAGTAGAAATGAAGGTTTGCATCAAGCTACAACCTGTATATTAACTAATGAAGAGGAGTCATACAAGTAACCTAACAAAAGACTAAAAGACTGAAAGAAATGCCCATGTCATTTTTTTCTCAAAAATGAAATTCACATTTGTTAAAATGACATATTGGAAACATTTTGTTCTTGTGCCACAACAAATTCAGGAGAAACCTGACTAGAAATATATTCTCAGGTGAAATACAAACATATTAGAAATATGTGTATTTCATTGGTAAAAAAATATTATAGGAGCCATTCCTTCTTAGAGGATGACACAACCTAGGATTGCTGGCAACAAATGAACAAAATGCAGAGTTGACATGTGTGGATAATAAGAGCTAATAAAGAACTGAAAATTCGTGGTAAAGGAAACTTGATCTCAAATAGAGAGACTGGGCAATGAACAGAAGCAAAGAGGCTGACAGATGGAAAATATAGAACATGGGAGTAGAAGGATGAAAAGGCATCAAAGCTCTTATTGGCAGGATAACCATGGTTAATGTTCAAAAATTAAATAAAATTGATGAATAAGAAAACTGAAAACCATGAGGACCCAGAAATTAAGGGGTAAGAGGACCTAGAAGAGTTTGAACATGTAAAGAACATATGCATATCCATTTCACCTGGAGTAAAAATGTAAACCCTTTAAGGTCTTTGAGCCAACAGTGGTGCAGGTTGGACTTTCTGGCTCAAGTGCTTCCATTTAATTGGTTCATAAAGAATAACAACATGAGATTGAGCTGCGAGATTTTCTCAGACTGTGATACAGCTCTGGCAAGAAATAGAGGCGACTGGGTCTAGATGTGTTGCCATGGAAGTACTGAACATTGAACAAAATGTAGATCTCTTTTAAATGTTCATCAGTTAAAATATCCTAAAGTTATTAAACATAAACACATATAATCATTTTTCAAAATTTTCTGGTGTTAGATATGGAACCAAGATCTGTAGAGTTGGGGCACTGTCTTAGTTATTTTTCTATTGCTTTACAGAGACACTATGACCAAAGCAACTTATACAAAAAAAGCAGTTAAAGGGGGAGGGTTGGCTTACAGTTTAAGAAGTTTAGTTTAAGATCATCATGACTAGGAACATGACCTTAAGAAGGCAGGCATGGCACTGGAGCAGTAGTTGAGAGCTTATGTACTGATCTTTAGGCAACAAACAGAGGTGGGGATAAGGAGAGATACTGGACTTTTGAAACCTCAAAGCTTACAACCAGTAACACATTTTATTTTAAAGGTCATTTCTCCTCCAACAAGCCCCCTTAATTTTTAAACCATTGGCCAACTGGGAACCAATTATTCAAGTATGTGAGCCTGTGTGGATCACTTCTATTTCAACCATCATAACAACAGAGGCACATTCATAGCCCTGAAAGATATTTTCCTATCTTAGCACACTGAAGCTAGAATGAAAAGGAAGCATAAGAATCAAATTATTAAAAAAAGAATCAAATTATTATAGAAGATAGGTTTTAGACATATTTAAATGAAGATGAGTATATAAGATACACATGTACCTAGGCTAGGTATATAATCATGGTAGCCATCATCATAGACATCATTCCTGGTTTTTTGTTTGTTTGTTTGTTTGTTTTTGTTTTTTCGAGACAGTATTTTTCTGTGTAGCCCTGGTTGTTCTGGAACTCACTCTGGAGACCGGGCTGGCCTTGAACTCAGAAATCCACCTGCCTCTGCCTCGCAAGTGCTGAGATTAAAGACATGATTCTTAAAGCTAGGAAATATGAGGAGGAGAGGTTTATACAAAGATGAAAGCAGACTGACACTGGGCTGTGAGTTTCTCAACTTTAGCAGATAGAAGAAAAAGGGATAAATAAAAATTGAAAGTGATCAACAAACAAGAAAAGTTTCAAAGTTCATCAATGGCTATTATAAATAAGGCTGCTATGAACATGGTGGAGCATGTGTCCTTGTTACATGTTGCAGTATTATTTGGGTATATGCCCAGGAGTGGTATAGTCGGGTCCTCCGGTAGTACTATGTCCAATTTCCGGAGGAACAGCCAAACTGATTTCCAGAGTGGTTGTATCAGTTTGCAATCCCACCAGCAATGAAGTAATGTTCCTCTTTCTCCACAACCTCTCCAGCATCTGCTATCACCTGAGTTTTTTATCCTAGCCATTCTGACTGGTGTGAGGTGAAATCTCAGGGTTGTTTTGATTTGCATTTCCCTGATGACTAAGGATGTCGAACATTTCTTTAGGTGCTTCTCAGCCATTCGGTGTTCCTCAATTGAGAATTCTTTGTTTAGCTCTGTACCCCATTTTTTATAGGGTTAATGAATAATATAATTTACACATACTTAAAAATTATATTTGGGTTTCAATATAAATGACCCCCATAGACTCATATGTTTGAATACTTGGGAATGGCACTATTAAGAGGTGTGCCCTTGTTGGAGTAGGTTTGGCATTGTTGTAGGAGATGTGTCACTAGTGGGTAGGCTTTGAGGTGTCAGAAGTTCAAGGACACTCAGTATGGCATTCAATTCCAGCTGCCTACAGACACAGATGTAGAACTTTCAGGTACCTCTCACATACCAGATTAGTCTGCATGCTACCATGCTTCCTGCCATGATAATAATAGACTAAACCTCTGATCTGTTAACCAGTCAAAGTTAAATGTTTTTCCCTTATACAGTTTTCTGTAGTCATAATGTCTCTTCACAGCAATAAAAGCCTGACTAAGATAGGGGTCACAGGCTCAGATATAATGTATATATACATTATTATATATGTATATAATATATAAATTAATATGTGTATTATTATCTAGATTCCATGTATGAAGGAGTTTATGTATGTTATATATCTATATATAATTATATACATATGTAAACAAATGTGTGTGGATCCATTTTACCATGAAGAAAATAGAAAAAGATGACTAAGATTAAGGAGATGAGGAAGGACTTAATGCTAGTAAATGGATAAGAGTCATATAAAGCTAATTGATCATCTAGTATTAATCCTATGATGGGAATTTGTTTTCTTTTCTTTTTTTTTACTGAAAAAGTGGATAAAATATATTCAGTACCGAAAATAAATGACAATGATAAAACAGTGGTACCCAACTATGTCAAGCTGGAGTAGGAGTGTCAGGGATTAAGAAAGATATGAAGAGCAGAGAAAAAGTGATCTGAAAGGGGAAATAGGGAAAATGTAAACCTCCAATTATGAAAAGTAAATGGAGATAATACAGAAGAAAAGAGTTAAAAACATTCAGGATATTTGAAAAATTTATAAGGATTCATACTACTAACTATCTACTTTAACTAAAATACCCATAAGTCAGTGTACGAGTTTACATATGTAGTATAAATGAAGCCTTTCCATTTGTATGCGCAATGTTCCCTTGAAGAGCAAATGACTATCAAATAATATCCTCAAAGTGAAGCAAGAGAAGCCCTCTTTGACTGGGTGGTAAAGGCTGTTCAAGAGACTCCCACAACATTATAGGCTATGGCTGTTGATTTTGTTGCCTCTACCTCTGAAGTGGATGGTAAATCCTTATTTTTAAAGGCACCATGTTTTTGCAGTAAATCTCCAACCCAAATATCCCCCAACAATGAAAACACAACTCAATATGAATACAAGCTGTGCACCTAGATTGGGAAGATCTACCACTACACTACCATCTTCCCCATCTATGAGACCCCTTATAACTTGTGGTTTCTTCAGGCCATGTGCTTCTGCTCTGTTTTCCTTTCACCTCTTCCTCCATTATCCTCTCTCTCTTTCCTTCTCTCCTACAGCCTTCAGCTCCATCTTCCCCTCCTTCTCTACCCAATCACTGACTCTAGCCTTTATCTTATCAATTAAGGTGGGAAGAAGGTTTACAGGAAATCACCAGAGTGCTGTCTCATTCCTTGTTTGCAGCCTCTCACAGGAGAACGGAATTAACATAAAATATAATAAGCCCCAGGGCTATCCGCAACACTTGTACTTCAGACACAGAGCACAGAATCTCCTGGGCTACAACAGACCAGAAAACCCACTTCCTGAAAATTAGCTTTTATAGTACCATAAGAAACTATGCAAGCTTCCAATAAAAGGAAGCAACCAACAATCCTAAACAGTTATCAAGCCTAAGAAAGAACCACAACAATGACCAGCATGGTCATATCACTACGGATGCAGTGGTGACATGCATACCTTAGTGGCAACCAACAGCTCTCTAATTGGACTTAAGACCTACTCAGGGACAGGAAAATAAACCATGCTTGCTATGAAAAGCCTAGCCAAACACTCAGGACTACTGAATGAAGTCAAATATTTTGGAAGAGAAATTATAGCGGGCAATTTACCAGCCCAGCATAATCCCTGAAAAGAAACTATAAGCATTTCTCCTTATAATACAGATAAGTGTAGTCTTATCCATCATCAAGGAAACTGCTTTTTGCATAAGAAATCAAAATTCAGAGTTGTGAGGTCCAGTCCCAACTGATACATCCACAACGCAATGCTCAATGCTCAGCAATCATTACAAAAGAGGGGATGCAAAGAATGTAAGAGCTAGAAGAAAACTGAATTTGCAGTTAATATTATGTCTTATAGGAGTGTCAGAATATATACTCATAATTTTTCTTCAATAAATATGAATATTTCAATAAATATGAGCTGAGCAAGGATGACAAAGTAGACATACTAGTATGGACAAGGAAATGTATATGAGTCCTAAAGCCTGCCAAGGAACTACAAGTAACTAAAGAATAATCTTCCCCAGGAAGTACAATTGACTATCTGATATCAATTAGTTTGTCCTATGAACATTTCATATGAACATTATACAAACAAAATACTCATGATGTGTAACATATTATTATGTATTATAGTACATATTACACATAATATATTCACATCTTATATTTATATATAAATATTATGCAGATTCTGCAGGAGGGGTATACATAAGTACTTGGAGAAAAGAGTGGAAGGGAGAAATGATGTAATTATATTACAATGTCAAAAATAATTTTAAAAACTCAAAACATACAAATAGCTAGAAGATTAGAAATAAGAAAACCTGGGTATTATCTAAATGTACAATGAGAATTGCCCAAGAATTATTAGGTTTCAAGTTTGGAAATCAAACACATAGTCTTTCAAGTCAGTGAAAAATAAAAGTGCTCTCTCCAGCTTCTCATTGTCATGTTGCTATAGTTTACTGTAAAATCAAATTGTCTGTATTGTGTGTATGAGATTAGTCAGTAATTCTCTATGTATCTGGCTTATTTCATTCATCATGATCATAGGAATTTATCCATACTGTCACAAAAGTTACAGGAAGCATTTTTATGGTTCAAGAGTACTTCATTGTGTAGATGAATTGTATTTTAATTTAGAACACCTTAAACAGACAGATTAATATTTTAGTGCCTATAATTATACTACTTTCCTGCTTCATAAATGAATAGTCATATTTTTATTTGACATAATGCCTGATAAATTATGTAATTCACCTTGTAAAGAAGTTGACTAAATATGTTGTGTAATTTCACAGGACTGAAGAGTTTGAAAAAAAAGAGATAGATAAATCTCCAAAGAAGGGAAAATATGGAATGATAGGGAAGAAAAATAATGGAGAGTTTATATGAGGGTAAGGGACAGAGATGTCCTAGATGGGTTGGGATATATGGCACTTGCTGTCAACTTCCACAAAGATTGATCCATCAACCTACAGGTGAGTGTATAAGATGTGAAAAAACAGGAAATCACATATATGTAATGTGAATTTTGTAAAGCCAAAATGGTGCTACAACATGCTGAGTAGTTTCAATTTTACTTTGTGATGTTTCTGGACTAGCTGATGCCCCAAGGAATTATTATCCTTATTTATTTCTATTTCTTATTTCATTAAAAGTGACTTCATTGGAAATGTTGACATAGAGTTACTCCTCTCCCCTTTCAGGAATCAGAAAGCCTAAGATCAAAGCACACTTGATTGCCTTCTTCAAAGTTCTCACTATTTGGAGGTGGTCATTCACCTGCTGCCTCTCCATATTACCCTTCGTACCTCCATGACATTCTACAAATTCACACTGCCATTTCTATGAAGATAATAGCTATCTTGAAACCTTTGTCAGACAAAGGCTTTTTTTTAAATATAGCAGCTTTTTTTCCTTTTGTTTATTTTTGTTGGACTACATTTGTTGTAATTGTTATCAGTCTTGCTAAGGACTTTTTCACGAGTAGATGGATGTACTATCACTATGCTTCCCAAGCCCTCCACTCTCCTTCTCTGTTAGCTTCTCCTCTCACTAATCATCTTCATTCTATTAAAAGTATCACGTCTACTTTTCATGACATATACAAATATATGAATTTATGTATGTGTAAAATATATAGAGTTCACAAATGAGAATAGTATGCAGTATTCATCTTTCTGAAATTGACCTAATTGACTTGATATGATAATCTCTAGATGCCTCTATTTTCATAAAAATCACATAATTTTGTTTGTATTTATGACTTAATAAATTCATATTATACAAATACATATGCACACATACAAAATACACTCACAGAAAACAATATGGCTGATGTTTTTGTTGTTTTGTTGGTTGACCTCAAGGTCATTAATCTCTTTAATGATCCTCTCTCTTATCACAAAAGTATAATATTTGTTACTAGTAATTTTAATTTAAACATGTTCAGTTGATTGGGAGTATAATTTAGCACACTAACAACAAAAATCAAAACTTCTAACAAGATACAGGAAAGAGTAAATAACACCACATGGTATTTAAAAAAATCATCAAGGAACAACTCAAATCTAAAAGAAATTACTAGGGAAAAGAAAAATGAATGAACCTTTGCTAGAAGGAGTTGTCGACCCAGGTGACCATGCTCTTTGGTGATGGTTAAAGGAACACATCAGTCTGCATAACCAAGGGCAGTCTCTTGCCCACAAATACTAGATGATATATATGTACAGGTTATGAATGTATACATGTATACATACATACACACATATACACATAAACAGACACATATACCAGCACATTCATTCTTCAAGCAAAATAAAAGATATGAAAGCCAAGAGAACTGTAGAGTGAATTTAGGTGCAAGTATTGACATGAAGTATAAGTAAGGCTCTTGGGTCTTTGTGTTTCAGAAAAGTGTTAAAAATATTCAGTACCCTTTAAAGAAGCAACATGTTCTTTTCAGTATTCAAAAAATTTAAATTATTTTAATGTCTGTGATAATGCCATTAATTTATAAAAGATGGTTTGGATAAAGAAGAAGCATACTGGACATGAGTTTAAAGCGATACATCAAAGGACTCTGAATAAATATCAGTTATAATTAATATGACTGTAAATTTAAATGTATCAGTCCTTCTCTAAGTGTGTCCTTAATATGGTAATAGATGTCAAAGGATGGGGAGAGAAAGACTGCAATCACATTCAATATGTGATAAGAGGATTCCATCTTTCAGCATTTCAAGCCTTAGACCTGTATTTTATTTCAAGTTTGGTGAACAGCAATCACTTCCCATTTGTGATTAGTTTCTGTCTTCACTGAAGAGAGGGTTGAGACAGGGCTTTAAAGGTTATTCTACACCAGACAAAAGGAGAACATGAAAAATAAAAGGCTTTTCAGATGATCTAAAGAGCACTTGAATCTGCCACTTTGATATCATTAGCAAATTGTGATTGATTAAGTATCCTAGTTAAATCTCTTACAAGATTTGTGATAGAAAAGAGGGTGCAGAAAGTATGGTTATTCTCAGCATGGGGTGCTATTTTTTTTAAATTTACAAGTGATATTTTTCAGATTGCATAATCCTATCCCTTATTCTTGAAATTATGAAGTTAGTTGGAATCCTGAGAGCAGTTGTTCCTGAATCAGTGTTCACGCAGGTGATGTCTTGACATTTCCAGCTGGGCATTAATATTAACAGTCTTAGGCTGATGCTAAAGATCTGCTTCATAGGCAATGCATTTGGAGTAAAACAGGAGCCAAGCACTGTCAGTTCAAAGTCTTTCCTCACCATAAGATTGCTTCATTTCAGCTACACAGATTGAGTAGATATTTTTATTTGTAGATCCGAGAAGGTGTCACTTTTTTAAAATATTGATTAAAAAGTGTACCCAGAAGGTCTCTGATGTTCATCAAAGTCTTCATAATATCAAGATAATAATATTAGATCAAAGTGGCCTCATATTCAAAAGACCTTTTCATCCATGCAGGTTTTTTCCTGACAATGTAATTGTGAGAACAGTATATCTCTAGAGATAAACAAAGATTAGTATATTACAAACTTCCAGAGGAATATGGAGTTCATACTGAAAGTAATAAACATTAACTACTGAAAATTAGTCATGCAGCAAGAGAAAGATTCCAAAACCCAAATCCAGTGTGATTCTGCCAGTGTTTGCTTGATTCATATTCATACCTTGTCCTATTTCTTAGAGACAAATATTTCCCCATATTAATTTATTTGAATTTTTTATTAAATATTAGTTTGTTGAAATAAAAATATGAATTATATTTAAAACCAATGCCTCTTTTCCTTTTCTCTGTATTATTATTCCTTTTTAAAATTAATTTTATTTATTTACATTCAAAATCTTTCCCACCCTTCAGGTCTTATCTACCAGAGTTCTTCACCCCATCCTTCATGCCCTTTGCCTCTGAGACGGTGCTCTCCTCTCCTCTGGGCATCTCCCTTCCCTGAGAAATCAAGTCTCTTAAAGAGTAGGCCCATCATCTTCCACTGAGGCCATACCTCATGTATGCCTGGGGCCACTGAACAAACTGTGTATGCTCTTTGATTGGTGGCTTAGTCTCTAGGACGTTCCACATGTCCAGGTTGATACCTTTGATCTTCCTATGGGGTTGCCTTCCCCTTTAGCTTCTTCAATCCTGCTCCTAACTCTTCCATATGGTGCCTTACCTCTGGGGACTCCAATGGTTGGCAGTGAGTATCCAGTAAGTATCTGCTTCTGTCTCAGTCAGCTAATCATAAAGCCTCTCAGAGTACAACCATGCTATGCTTCAATATATTAGTGTTATGGTTTGGTGTTCACCCAGGGGATGGATCCCAAGTTGGAGTAGTCATTAGTCAGCCATTCATTCAGTTTCTGCTCCATTGTTTTGTCCCTACATTTCTTTTAGACAGGAAAGATTCTGTGTCAAAAATTTTGAAGATGAGTTGATGTTTTCATCCCTGCACTGGGGGCCCTGTCTAACAACTAAAGATTGTCTCCTCAGGTTCCCTCTCCCCACTCTTTGACATTTCAGCTAAGGTTACCCCCACTGAATCCTGAAAACATCTTATATTCTTGGTCTCTGAGATTTCTACAGGTTTCTTCCACCTCCATCCCTGGCAGCAGTACATTTCCATTCATTCTCCCAGCTCTCTGGGCTTTTCTCCTGTCTTGTTCATGCCTGATCCAGCTCCCCCTCTCCCCTTCCTCTCCCACCTACTCCTCAGGTTCCACCATTCTTCTGCCTCCCATGATTATTTCTCCCACTTCTAAGTGAGACTAAACACCCTCACTTGGGCCTTCCTTCTTGTTAACTACTTATGGTCTGTGGGCTGTATCATGGATATTCTGTACTTTTTGGCTAATATCCACTTATCAGTGAGTATATACCATGACACTGTCAATAGGACAAAACAGCAACCTACTGACTGGGAAAAGATCTTCATTAACCTTACATCTGATAGAGGGCTAACATTCAAAATAGACAAAAAATTCAAAAAGTTAGATGCCAAAAATCAAATAATGCAATTAAAAAATGGATACAAAGCTAAACAGAAAATTCCCAACAGAGGAATCTCTAATGGCTAAGAAGCACTTTAAAAAATGTTCAAGATCCTTAGTCATCAGAGAAATCTAAATCAAAATGCCCCCGAGATTCCACCTTACAACAGTCAGAATGGCTAAGGTTAAAAGCTCAGATGACAGCACATGCTGGCAAGAAAGTGGAGAAAGAGGAACACTCCTTTATTGCTCCTGGGATTGCAAGCTGCTACAACCACTTTGTGTATCAATCTGGTGGTCCCTCAGAAAATTTGAAATAGCTCTATGTGAAAACCCAGCTATACCACTCACTACTGGGCATATACCCAGAAGATGCTCCACCACACCACAAGAAGACATGCTCCACTATATTCATAGCAGACATATTTGTAATACCAGAAACTGGAAGCAACCTAGATGTCCCTCAACCAAAGAATGGATACAGAAAATGTGGTTCATCACACAATGGAATACTATTCACATATTACAAATGACATCATGAATTTTTCAGGCAAATGGAGGGAACTATAAAATATCATCCAGAGTGAGGGAATTCAGAACCCAGAGAACATGCATGGTATGTACTCAAATGTTCCCCCATTTTCTGTGTTTGTTTTACTATATAGATGGCTCTGAATTTATGGAAAGTTGGGCTTGATTTTTTTTTAAAGTCACCAGTGGAGACCTTTCTGAACCTTATTTTTGGTTTACAATTCAAGTATTTGCAGATTGAGAAAATGGACGTAGACCACATAGTTCACAGAAAATAATCATGAATAAACATGGTGACATAAAGAAAACAGATGTATATAAATTACATGAAGTGAGTAGTTGCTTCACAGGAAAGCAAGTTTCTGGATAACACTGGCCCTTTAAGTAGTAGTCAAAATAAGGCACAGATCTGTGTAACTCTAATTTCTAATGTGAGTAACACCAGCCATTTTTTAGTGAGATGATGGGAAATTTGTGCTTCCTTTATCCCAGATGTCATGGCTGCTATATTTCTGTTGGAATAGCACATATACCTTCTGAATAGCTGAAAAGAAGCTTGAATTTGGACTCCCTAGAATGTTATTTCATTTATACAGCCATTTATATGACTCATAGTTAGCACACCTGGGGATTTGGAAGACATTTTTAATAAGGGAAGTTTCAAGAAAATAAAAAGCAAAATGAATATTCAACTTCTTATAGCACTTGGTAAGCTAACACAATCATTTTAAACTCATTTCTTACTCATATGCTGCTAACCATGTGTATTACATAGGTGCAACATTATTTATATGCATCATTGAAAACTATGCCTCTTTCCAACTGATATCCAATGTCATTATAATTCTCTATTCTGATAGTGAATCACAGTTTGTGTAAGTCCAATTCTTCCTCAGCCATTCTTTAAAGTCCATGATTATCTCTAGGTTTTAGAACTCTTCTTATCTTATTTTTTAAAAAATCCACATTATAAGTGACTCAAGTGGGAAAAGAATCCTGTTTTAATTCTGTCATTGCCACTATTTTTCTTCATTTATTTTCTTCTTCTCTCCTCCCTCATAGATTCTTTTTGACATAGTACCCTAATGTAGTGTTTTTGGCAAGGTTGTTTTTCATTCATGAACTCACATAAGGCTCCTTTTCCACCCCCACTAGGTCTCTCAACACATGAACTCTTCTCTTATGTGTTGCCACTTTTCATATCAGATCTCTATCATGCTGAAAACCCTCTTTACCTAATTGTGCAACACACATCTGTTGAGTTTCAATAGGGAGGTTTAGCAAGGTCAGTCATAGGGTATCACTTATTACTTGAAGCATCATCATTTGGAAGAATATCTGCTACTCCCCCAGTGGTAAATCACAACTGATACATGTATTGAAGCTTAAGGAGTTTTATTTAACATAGAAATTCCACTAATAGGGAGAAACTCACAGAGAAGTTACAAAAGACTAACAGGCTGTGAGAGCATGCATATCACTATGTACACAAAGGGTTTCCTGAAGAAGCTTCTTAGACAGTTTTCCAATCTGAGAATGCATGAGAGTGGAGGGTCTAAGGAGGAAAGCTGCATAACAGAGCTCCACATTCACATATCAGTGAAGTGTTTCAGTTCTCCCAGGATGCGAAGGGTCTGAGGACATGGGCCTGTGAGGACAAGGAGGAGTATGACATAGATATTTATAAGAACATGACTTGTAAATAAAGAACATGGACCTACTCATAAGAAATGACATTTATGTGGAAGTTTGTACACTTATATTTGGATATTGTTTCTAAAGACATGGAGAGATTTTCATATGCCAAGAAGCAGATATTAGCATTTACAGTTGATTTTGGAAATAATATGTAGACTCTAATAAATGATGAAATGCCATGGAAGAATTTTTATGCCACCGCTAAGAAGATACATTATTAGCTGGGTATTTCTAGAATAAAGGTAAAGAAGTGTAAAACATGAAAGGTCAGAGGTAATGTGTGGGAGAAGCTATGAAGGAAGAGAAGGGAGAATAGTACTGCTGCTTGGTGTTTAAGTGTTTGGATTACAATGGTAAAGCATCTGACAAAAGCTATATAAAGGAGGGAGAATGTATTCTACTTCCAAATTCAGAAGTTTTGGTCTATCTGAGTGGCATGATGAACAGCTTATCATATGGTAATTATACTGCATGGGTGAAGACATGGCAGACTAGGTGAGAGAGAGAGAGAGAGAGAGAGAGAGCGAGAGGACCAATTACACTGTCCCATCTATTTCTGTGAGTTGTACCTTCTCAGATTTTCAGAGCTTGCCAAAATAATGCCTACAACAGAAGATCAATTATTAAAAGTATGAGCCTAACAGGGCATTTAAGATTTATATGTTGTTCATTTGTTTGTCTTGTCTTATTCAGATTTGTTTACTTTTATTTATTATATTTTATTTGTAGTATTAGTATACAGGTAACTATTTTTTTCAATGAGAGAGAACAAGAAAAGGTTTAGATTATGTCGGGTGTTGAAGTGGGGAGGATCTGTGAGGAGTGTAGGGAGTGAATCATAATCAGAATACACTGTATGAAAACAATCTATTTTTAAAAGAAAGAAAGATATATATATACTCTAGAAGTCTAAAGACTTTTCAGCAAAACATAAGATAAAATATATGTAATGCAATATCAGAAGTTCCATCGTCTTAAAATGTTCAACATTTTTTACATTTACAATCCAACAAATACCTCTAATAATGTTTAGCTTTGTTTATTAAACATATAGTGTAAAGGAGTAACCAGACACATTTTTAATGGGAAGAATGAATAGAAAAATGTCGGGATAAGAACAAATCAAGACCAAATTCATCAAATCAAATATTAACCCTTAGTGCACCACTTGACTTGAATACCATGATGGGAAGGCCTGTGGGAATTGGCAGTCTTTTTTTTGTTTTGTTTTGTTTTGTTTTGTTTTGAGACAGGGCTTCTTTGTGCAGCCCTAGCTGTACCAGGCTGGCCTCCAACTCAGAAATCTGCCTGCCTGTGCCTCCCCAGTGATGGGATTAAAGGCATGTGCCACCACTGCCTGGCAGGAGTAGGCATTCTTACCTATAGTCTTGTAGTTTGTAGCTCAGTGGCCTTTTTATTGGGTTGGTACTCTTCATAGCCCGCAAGTTTCAGTGGAGGGTGTTGCATATTGCTGGCATACCCAGTATCCTGGGAGAGCCACAGATGAATTTTTTTTAAAGATATTTTCTTTGTTTACATGTAAATTTCTCCTTTCCTAGTTTCCCCTCCAAAAAACAAACAAACAAACAAAAACAACAAAAACAAACCCCTGTTGCCTCTCCCCTCCCCATACCTGCCGCCCCACCCTCTTCCACTTATTGGCCCTAGCATTCCCCTACACTGGGGCACAGAACATTCACAGGGCTGAGGTCCTCTCCTCCTATTGATGATCGAATTTGCAATCCTCTACTATACACATGCTGCCGGAACAATCAGACCCTCCATGTGCAGTCCTTGGTTGGTGGTTGAGACCCTGGGAGCTCTGAGGGTACTAGTTAGTTCAGATTGTTGTTCGTCCTAAGGGGCTGCAAACCCCTCAGCTCCATTGGTCCTTTCTCTAACTCCTTCACTGGGGACCCTGTGCTCAGTTCGATGGATGGCTATGAGCCTCTACATCTGTGTTAGTCAGGTACTGTCAGAGCCTCTGCATCTGTATTATCACAGATGAATTTTTATAAGACTTGGGCATACATCTTCTAAATTAACATTCTGACGTCTTACCATGAAGTTTCTGACCCTGGTCTTCATTGACTAGCCTCACAAATTTTTCCATTCTGAAAAGGCCAACACCCAAAGTTCTTTCTAATCTATGGATCCTTGCTCCAGATTTAGAGAAGTGAGGATATATCTGGAACTACTGCAGAGGCAGGGAAGTAAACATGTACCGAGGGAGGGAGAAACACTGAAGAGGGAGATAACAAGATGCAGGTATATGAAGAGACAATTGGGTAAATGGGGAGAATTTTATTTTCTAGGGAGGAAAGAGGTCAGTACCAAAGATGAGGGAGGAAGACTAAATGAAAGTAAAGATGTTTGAAAAAGGAATTATGTTGTCTTGTATTCACCTAAAATTATGTATAAGTGCCACTTAGGGGGACAATGCCACTCCATCCCCAAAAGCCATAAGCTATCCAACAAAAGCTACTACAATCAAGGCACTAGAAAAATCCTTTCATAGTTGAGACAGTACAAAAGAGTCCCAAAATACTATTAGCTATTGCTGAACTATTATTTTGCTTGTTTATTTTGTTTTATGTTTGCTTGTTTGTTTTTGTTTGTTTGTTTTTGTTTTTGTTTTGTTTTGTTTTTGTCTCCCAGAAGCTGAAGTTAAGTTTATGGAGCTTTGACATATAACTTGGAGGATCTCAGCTGGATCTGACCTTTAAATCATCCACCATTAAAAGTGACTCACACAGTACTGGGAGGTATGTATCATACTGCTGGGTGTGGGGCAATCAATAGTCTTACCCAGCTATGATGACAATAAACCACAACAGTGACCACCATGGTAAAATAGACCTAAAGGTGCAACTGTGGCACGTACAGTGTAGCAGGAACCAGAAGCTCTCCTCTGGCTTAAGGCTCATGCACCAGGAAGGAAATCGTTGCTGGAAGAGCAGTTGTGCTCTTAACCACTGAGCCATCTCTTCAGCCCTAACAAGTATTTTTTTAAATTTATTTATTATTATTTATAAGAGTACACAGTAGCTGTCTTCAGACACACAGCAGAACCTCTTCTGTGTGTCTCTTTACAGATGGTTGTGAGCCATCATGTGGTTGCTGGGAATTGAACTCAGGACCTCTGGAAGAGCACTCAGTGCTCTTAACCACTGGGAACTCATCCCTAGACAGTTACAGGCAACCTAGTGACTGATGAGAAAAGGGAATTAGTCCTCCCCAGGGATGAAAGCCCTAATTGATTATCCAATACCAAGTAGATAATACAGAAATAATATTCTTACATGCAACATTATAAACAGCAGCAACAATAACAAAGTTACTTGAAGCATAGCCTATAATTTACCTTTTTCCTGTTTGCAAAACAACAAACTATGCAACCTTCTGCTGCCAGATCAAGTAGTAGTTGAACCCTTAGACCTTGCTGTACTATAATGGGGCAATTGACTCTAACAGAAAATAATTCTCTAGGTGGCCCTATTTGACCAAGTTATCCTGATGGCTAAGGATGTTGAAATACCAGGGTAACAGAAATAGCTACCCTGGATTTGCTCTCTAATCAAGGAAATTTCTTCAGAATGATTTCACAGTTTTATACACTGGAGCTGGTGACTACAATGGTGGGCATTGTGATTGGAAATTACTGAAATATTTTCATCGCCAAATGTTTCCCATCATTTCAGTGCAAAGCACAGCATGGCTTGTTTTTAAAGTAATAATTTCTTGAAGAAGTATAGCATCTTTGCCGTGGGACTACCCCTCCGCTGGGATTTGGACTAGAATGAGTTTAGACTGAATTCAAAAGTAATAGTATGGTTATTGAAGCACTTCTAAAGCAAGATTTTAGTGAGAATTAGGCAGGAAAAACAGAGAATAAAGGAGTGGAAATACAACTGGGAAGGAAGAGTTTAACTCTAGACAAAATGGGTTTAGTAGTCTTCCAAAGGAAAAGTAAAACTTTAAGTTTTCTAAAGAGCTTGGTCAATTGTATTTTCTCTATTTTAGCTCCTAAATTTCTCATTCAGAATATTTCACATTTTTTTTTACATTTAATTTATCTTCAATTATACAATTTTTATTTTTGATTATAAAAATATAATGGTATATTTTCAAAATTGGGATGTGAACAGTGTCTCACTTTAAATACATGATAGGCCTTAAATTTGAGACTTTCTTGCCTCAGCCTCCAAATGCTGATAGAAAAGAGTCACAATGCCCAACTACACCTCTTTTTCATTTAACAGTATCAAGAGTTCGGATGACTAAGATTTTTTAAAAGCAACACATGACTGAGAACAAATGGTGGAGTAAATATGGACAAAGTAGAAACCTTATTTACTGGAGGTAAGATTGCTACTTGCTCCCACCATTCTAGGAAACAGAGTAGATAATTCTCCAAAAGTTAAAAATAAATTTACCATATGGGCCAGTTATAGCACTTCTAGGCATATGCCCCCAAATTTTCATATCCTATATCATAGATATTTCCTCAGCTGTTTCCATTGCTACTCTATTAACAATTTCTAAGAGATACAAATAAATTAAATTTTCTCCAACTGATGCAAAAGACAGTGACAAAATTACATGTACATGGTAAATTATTTATTATCAGCTGTCTGAAAAATGAAACTTTTAAATAAATTGGTGGAAGCAGAAAATATTATAGAGTGAAGTAACTCAGACTGAGAAAAACAAAACCAACCTAACAAAAATCCACAATGCTACATATTCTTCTCATTTGTGGTTGCTGGCTCCAAATCATCAGATTTGAACCCATAAAACTAAAATAACTGCAGAAATCAAAGAGGAACCTACTATTGTGATGAGAGAGTACTAGTGTGGGAAATAGAGAGATACAAGTGATAGATGGGAGAAAACAGGGAGAATTTGGAGGACCTTGAACTAAGAGAGCTAGGGATCAATATGAAGCTGGTAAAGGAAGTGGCAGGGGGGTATAAATAACAATAAGCGTAGTTTCAGAAGGAACAATGAATCATATTTTTATATTTATTTAACATTACATGCACACATAAACACACAAGTTTCCATGAAATTGTGCCACTTGAGTAGACAATGCTTGCCCCTCAACAGAAATATTATTTAGAAGAAGCCCCAGTGCCAAGCATGAGGACAATTTCATGGGGCCTCATTCCTAGGCAAAAAACTAAAAATAACCTTACAACTGCTAAAAGGAAAAATTACATTTTCTCAATTAAGTGTCCCTAATTGGTTATATAATATGTGCTCTGTGTGTGTGTGTGTGTGTGTGTGTGTGTGTGTGTGTGTGTGTGTGTAATTTTTCTTAGAGAGCCCAGGACCATCAGGCCAATGGCATCACCCAAAATGAGATACACCTTTCTACATCAATCACTAATTAACAAAATGACCTACAGGCTTGCTCACAGTCCAGTCTTACAGAGGCATTTTCTCAATTGAGGTATCCTCTCTAATGACTCTAGAATGTTTCTAGCTACTCATATATGGTTTGTGAGTAACAGTACTGTATATATATATATATATATATATATATATATATATATATATA
>NW_022196897.1:34051768-34073944 GCF_008632895.1 Mastomys coucha
TATATATATACACATGTGTGTGTGTGTGTGTGTGTGTGTGTGTGTGTACCACAATAGTAATTACAGAAAAGGAAACTATCAAAGGAGCAAAGGGAGAAATAAGACTATGGGATGGGGAGGGAAACCATGTAATTTTATTGTTAAGGTTTCATCTTACTCTCTATTGTAATCTTAAATGTAGTCCCCCAAGACCTGAAGTCTGCTAGTAGACCTGGGGCCCTGTCCTCAAGCTATTTCTGGTCAGTAAAGATCTCAACAGCCAATAGATGGGCAGAGGAGACATAGTTTGGATTTAGGTTTCCCTATGCTTGAGGTCTGAGAACTACCAGGAGAGGAAGAATGTGCAGGGAAAGGAAGGGGAAGCTGCCATGGGTTAAGAGTCAAGAGAACATGGCCCTGAGGGCTGGTCAGTTGGAATTAGGAGCAGCCCAAATTAGACATAAGAAGTAGTGAGTAAAGAATGGAA
Source organism: Mastomys coucha (assembly GCF_008632895.1). Taxonomy (NCBI): domain Eukaryota; kingdom Metazoa; phylum Chordata; class Mammalia; order Rodentia; family Muridae; genus Mastomys; species Mastomys coucha. The sequence continues at coordinate 34,052,235 of NW_022196897.1, forward strand.
ACAGGCAACCTCAGGAGATAGGAGTTTGGGAGGACCCTCCAGAATACACCAGAGACCTGGGAGGTAAGAACCTCGCCTCTCAGGACTCAAAGGGAGGGACCTTAGATGAAGTGCCTGACAGTAGGTAGAGGGAACTTATAGAGCCTACCTCCAGCAGGAAGATAGAGCATCAAATGAGGGAGGAGGGGGGCATCCCACAGTCATAACTCTGACCCAAAATTGTTCCTGTCTGAAAGAATACAGGGATGGAAATGGAGAGGATCCTGAGGAAAAGAAGGTCCAATGAAAGGTCCAAAGAGGGATCCAGGTCAAGGAGATGTTCCCTGTCACTGAGGCTATGGAGTGCTCACAAAAGGGGCCTACCATGACCACCCTCCAACAGATCCAACAAGCAGTTGAATCACAGGCAGATAGTTGCATCAAACCAATGGACAGAAGCAGCTGACCTCTGCTGTTGAATGAGGGAAAGACTGAACTAAGCCAAGGAGGAGGGCAACCCTGTAGGACGACCAGCAATCTCAATTAATCTGGACCCTTGAGATCTCTCAAACACTGGACCACCAAACAGGCAGAACACACCAGAGGACTGCCAGGTCTCTATGTTCATTCAAAGATGATGCACCTAACCCTCAAGAGACTGGAGGCCTCAGGGAGTTTAGAAGTCAGGTGTGGTGGAGGGTCTAGATAGTGGGGTGGGGAGGATGTATGGGATGTGGAGCAGTAGGAGCATGCATGGGGGAGAATAAAATATGGAGTATAAATTAAAAAAATAAATAAATTAATTAAAAAAGTAGTGAGTAATAATTCTGGGTTATGGATAGGAAAGTAGATTCTAATAGCATGGAGGGTAGATGTTGCCCCAGTTCTTGTGCTGTTTAAATTTTATTGTAAATATATCTTTTATCCAGTAACTAAATGGTCAATGGCTGTGTAGAGGCCCAGGTCACTTTTTAAATTTCTACAACATTTTATCTTAATAACTATTACATAAAATGAAAATCACTTGGGTGAAAAAGTAAATAAATAACTAAATAAATTAATAGATTGCATAAAAAATGATATAATACTTTCCTCTTCACCTTTCCATACTGTTACTCAGGTATCATACTGGGTAGCTTAGTTGACACAAGCTAGAGTCATCAGAGAGAATGGAACCTCAATTGCGAAAATGCCTCCCTAAGACTGGGCTGTGGGCAAGCCTGTAGGTAACTTTTTAAGTAGTCATTGATGAAAGAGAGTCTAGTCCGTTATGATTGCTGCCATTGGGCTGGTGGTCCTGGTTTCTATAAGAAAGCAGGTTGAGCAAGCCAGAAGAAACAAGCCAGTCAACACCCTCCAGGTATCTGCCCTGATTAAATTCCTTTCCTGATTTTCTTTGATGATGAACTGTGATGCGAAGTGTAAGTTGAATAAACCCCTTTTTCCCCCCAAGTTGCTTTGGTTAAGGTGTTTCTTGACAGCAGTAGTAAGCCTCCTCAAGATACAAAGTAGCTTGAATGAATGAAATGTTTTAATTTGTATTTTATGGATGAAATATAATTGCAATATAAGTACCCTGCTGTGTGGTAAAAATGGGGCCCTACCTCCACTCGGGACTAGGGCCACTGGGAGAGGTGGACGCAGGAAGTTTGAGTGCTCTGACCCTAGGCCGCAACTAGTGGGTGTTGGACTGTGAGAAAACAGATCCTGCACCATGGTCGGAAGGTGCAGTCTGAGGTACCTGCAGAACTGCCTAAGTCGGGTACCACAGACGCCGCTGAGTAACTTGGAAGAGCCAGTTCTGGGGTCCCACGGAGGCCAGGAACAACAGGTTCTCACTCTCAGACATGCCAGACACTGCTGTATGTCTCAGAAGAGCTGAGAAGGTGGGGGGACCCTTCGGCAGAAAAGAGTAGGAGGAGAGCTCTGGCAGGTTACTCCAGGGAGGAGAGTGGCTAGCTCAGGCGGCTGTCTCAGTGGGCTACTTGGGTTGGCTGGAGAGCAGGAGGGCTCCTGGCAAGAGGTTAGATGCTTGGCTCATTGGTGGAAGACCTGCTCCATTGCTCAAGCATGGCAGGTTCTGATGAGCAGAGATGTTCCATGGTTTTAAGGCGTTTATTCTAGAAAGGCAAATAGAGGGAGAGTGCAGGTAAGCAGAGGGTGGCCATGACTACATGGAGAGACAGGGCAAGGGAAGGTGGAGATATGGGGAGCAAGAGAATAAGAGGTAAGAGAGTAAGAGAGTGAGGAGGGGGCAAGCAGCTCCTTTTATAGTGGGCTGGGCCATCCTGGCTATTGCCAGGTAACTATGGGGGTGGAATCCAGACAGAATACCAGGAGCTTAGGACATTGACTACATACATGACTGATGGCCACACACGTCTCTGCAGGGGGATGTGGGAGGTTGTGGCTGCGACAGGAGCCAGGGGCCCAGGCTGAACACCTTCTGTTCCTTAGGGTCACTGGGGTTCGAGACCTGTGCTCAACTGGGGACAAGGCTGTCTGTGCAAAGTTCACTGCCCCACACCCTGCTATAATATACTCCATTCAAAAGTCCATCCTCTCACCTTTAATCATATATAACATTGTACTTTGTGTTTTGAAATGAACATTTATGAAAGCAACGCTTACTAGTGTTTCTTTTCCTCACCTTAGCAGTTACCTAAAGTTAGCTGTGATAACATTTTAATGACTACACATGTGTATTTCTTCCACAAATAATTTAATTTGGATTCATGAAAAGTTGATACATAAATACTGAGAAATGCTTATTTGATTTTCTTAGTAGAACCTTGAGAAATATTTGTTACATCCAATCTCAGTAAATGAAATCCAAGATAAACATTTATTTAAATGATCTTTATAGTTTGGTTTGTACTTTTGTTTCTAGAATATTGATATTATAGACTGTATATACTTAACTCTGTTTTGTTCTATATTAGTTATTGCCTTGCATTTGGTAGAAATGTGTTATGATTTTTGTCTATTGAGTATATCATGTTACTACATATAAATATGCTATAGTTTTTTCACTTAATCTTCTGTTGGTGGTCATTGGATTTGTTTCCTGTTTTGATCTACAAGGAAAAAAATCTATTGTTATTCTTTTGTATGCATTTTTGGAAGTTGGGTTGTTTATGTATAGTCTTGGGCAGAAATGCTGAGATCGCAAGATTACAAGTGTGGTCATTTTATAGGGACTTCCACATAGTTTTCAAAGTCATAAGGTTATTTCAGTTGTCAAGTGTTTTGTATGAAAGTTCTAGAAACACAGTAACCCCATTATCTTCCTTTTTTAATTTTTCACTTAGTGATAGATATGTAGTATACCTCATTTTGGCATTAGTTTCAATATCCTTGGTGAGTAGTAATGTTGAGTAACTTTTCATATGCTTATTGACAAGTTACATAATCTCTTTGTGATGTGATGTTTAAGTCTTTTGACAATTTTTCAAATGGGTTGTCAGTCTTTACACCACCATTGTAATTGTAAGAGTCTTTTATACATTCTGTGTAAGAGTCTTTCGTTGGATATATGCATTGCAAATTTCTCCCACTCTATAGCTTGCCTTTTCTTTCTTTAATATTGTCATATGATGAACAGAAGTTTTAAATTTTAATATAGCACAAATTACAAATCTGTTCCTTTATGATTAGTGCTTTTATATTCTGCTTAAGAAGTCTTTGCCTGTCTCAAGTTCATGAAAGTTCACTCCTGTGTTATCTGTAGCATATTATCTTTCAAATTTAGATTGTGATCTATCTGAGATAGGCCTTTGAAGAAGTGGTAAAATATTGGCCAAAGTTCTTTGCACTTATCATTTGAATATGAAATTGACTGAATACTATTTATTGGGAGTATTTATTAACTAAAATGGAGCACTGCCTTTTTCTCTAGCAAGTCAATAAAGATATATGACCTCCTTTTTTGTCTTCAATATATTTTCTAACTGGTTTAGTTTTTTTCTATATTTATTATGTCTTTATATGTGCATCATGTATATTGTGAAATTTTGTTTTAGTATCCAAAGTTTTCTGTTATTCTGAACTTTTAAAATCCTGTTAGAATCTTAGATATCATAAACAAGAAATTCCATAATTCAAAATAGCTTCTGTTAGTTTATTCTGAACAAGATTTTAAAGATTTGTGAAAATTATCAAAAGTAATCTTTAATAACTCTTCTAACTTTAAACTTGTCAAAAATGTAGTATATAATTATGTATTTTTTCTTTAGATATATACTATATCTGCTATTTCCTACTTATATTAATAAATTAACCTATCTCTGAAATGTTTTTGAACACATTAACACTCACATTCATTATCAGACCCTTTCTTACTTCCATGTCCCGAGATTATTTCATTTATAAATTGTGCTTGAATCTTCAAAATTATACTGTTCTCAAAACAACCCACTTAGAGATACAGAATAACAGAGAATCCATCTCTCATCTTTCCACTATGATGCCTGATGATACATATCCCAACAGTAGATGGAATAATAGCATCAATCTTCGCACTTTCTAAAATTCAACATATTAACAGAAGATAATGTTGGTAGGCTTCTTATAATTCTGGGTCTGATCCTTCTGGATGATAAATCTCTCAGGCAAATCATCAATAATCAGAAAAACAGATTCAAGTACAGTACGGTCAGCATCCGTGTTGACCGTGCCCATTGGCCTGGGTCTCCATTCTGTACTAAGAGATACCGTGTGTCACACCATCAAAATTTCTCTTACCACAGCTCTAGCTCTGTTTCTTTCTGTACGCTGAAACTCCTTTATTGCATCAAAGCCAAAGATAGGGAAGTTTTTACCCCAGGGCTGCATGAATTGGTTGCAGTGAGACAAAATAAACATGGTAACAGAAAATCAAGGTTGATCAAGCACTCTCAATGTTAAATATTTATTTATGCAATAATCTCCCACTGTCGATCAGAACTTAAATTCTAATACTAAACAGTTGACTATATGATATCATGCTTAATTAAAATCCAGGTACAATAGCTAAAATGTCTGAGGTTTACTTTTGGAAGTCTTAAATCATATCAAGAAATAGGAAAAGCACAAAGTCTGTAATAAAAGACTTTGACAGAAAGATGACAAAACTAAGGTATGTGTCATAATTGTCTGACCATGATTTAATGACAATATGAAAAATGAGATAGCTAACAAGAAATTTCAAATCCTTCTCAAAGGAAATATTAGAAATTCAAAGTAAAAAATAGCACTTATCAAATGTATCAAAAACAAAGTTAAAGAGCCCTCCCAAATCTTGTTAATGAGAAAAATATCATCTTCAAAGAGCTTAGCAGTAAAAGGTCAATGATAAGGTACAGTCAGTAAAATTGAAGACTGAATAATAGAAAGAAAGTGTGGTCAGAGGAAGCAAACTAGTCAAGAGAACAACATGGAGTAATTGCAAAGTACTGCAACACATGGACAGTTTCTAACACTTGCCTCATCAGCATTCCAGAAAGACAAGAAACAGAACATCCCAAGGAATATCTAAATAAACAACCCTAAAAACTTCCTAGAACTCACTGAACATTTAAATATTTAGAATGAAGAAGAAGATAACAGAAAGCCAAAGATGGGAGACAAACAAAGCATAATTACATCTACACGGATTGTAGTTAAACTCCTTAAAACAAGCACATCGAGATAGCCTGAGAGAAGTAATTTGTTACCTCTAAGGTCATTTCTCTTTAAAATGTGATTCTTATTATTTGACAGTTCCTCATACATTTTTTTCACAATATTTACTGCCACTTAATTGCTCTCCTTTATCCTTTCCCAACCCTTTTGGAACACTTCTTTCTAAAAGAACAGTCTACAAATGTTCTGCCTTTTGTTAATGCCACTAACTATAATTAGGACTGCTTGAATCTGGATGGGTGTCGAATTAATACTATAAAACGATATAAACAATTATATATATATATGTTACAATATAAATAATTCAAGAAAAATACACTATGAGTATGGGAGAAATTGAAGAGGAAAGGAGTAAATTATGTAATTATTTATTATAATCACAAAATTCAGGAAAGAATGGAAAATATCCCTCATCTGTAGCAGTCCAATTTACAATAATTTTTCTGTGTAGTGTTAGCCTCTGTTGTCCATGCTGGAAGGTTACTACACTCAATCTTGTTACAGTCTTATGAGTGTAACCATAGATGAAATTGTGAATACAGTGGTGATGTCCAGAAGACAGCATTTCTCAGCATTCTTTGCATCTTCTAATTCCTACTTTCTTTCTGTTCCTTCTTCTAAGATGTTCCCAGTGCTTCACACATGAAATACAAATGTCCCAATTAGGGTCAAACATTCAAAAGTCAATTAACCTCAGCACTTTAATTATTTAGAAGTCTCTGGTTTAGCCACTACCATTCAATAGGAGTTTCAATGATCCTGGTTAAGAATAGTCCTAATCCATGTGAATAAACAAAATACTTATAAGACATTTTGAAAACATACTCATTTAGCAAAACAACAATAGTATATTCCTCATCTCTTAAGGTTTATGGTCTTCATGGCTATGGGATTTTTGACCAGGTTTTCAGTACTTCCTCCAATGGTGCAGGGCTCAAATAGAATCAGTAGATGTTTGGTTATTCCAATAACATATATACTAGTATTGTACTAGTTAACTTATCTTACCTGACAGGTTAGTATGCAAGGTCAGCAACAGGATAATACCACTGATGATATTCTCACATTAGAGGCATTCATAATACTTTCTAGCCACATGAAACCCAGTCAGCCTGGAGAAAATCTCTGCGTTATTTAAACTTGTTTTTTCTAAGCCCTACAACCAAAGTGTGTAGTGTTATTAGCAGTGGGTCTTACCATTCATTTCTGGTGGGAAACCAACATGCTGTAGCATTATCTTGCATTGTTTTGAGAGGGATCTTGAGCATCCTTAACAAACAAGTCATTATGAAGTGTCTATCCAGAGATATAATTGTTTTAACTGTATATGTATTAAAGAAGACAACATTAATCTGTACAAAATTATGTCTGCTACAACTAAAAAACTAGAAAAAACAGAGAAACTTCAATTATAAAAGTGACTACAAAATCTCCTGTTAGAAAACATAATGAACACACACACAAACACACAAATACAGAAGAAGGAAAGAAAAGACAAATCTACAACAAAAATAATAATAAGGCTATAGATTATTTAGACATTTTGGGTCATGGTATAACATATTTAATTTCAAGCAATTCATATAGCATATGTTCTCTTAGCAGAATGATTCTTATTAAATTCATTAACAGCAGGAACAAATTTCTGTCTATGACAGAATAGCCCAAACTGGCAACAAACAAACAGACAAAAAACAAAAAACAAACAGACAAAAAAAACCCAAGTGCCTTTCCACTTCATAAAATAGCTCAGTCAGTTTTTCAAGTTTTTGAATTAGTTGTCCTACCCTAAAAGTGGGGCATGGGTTATGGTTCTTTAGTTCACAGTGAGGCTTGACCACTAGGTAGTACCAAGTCTTTTGTCTGATTGTCATTTTCAGTCTTAGTTAAGCCTTCTTCCATTGTGTCTTTAATTTTTAGTTTGAGATGGTAACAAATCCATCGTGAACTTTTTTATTTCTTACAAATTCATAGAAGATTCATTTTTACCACAGATTTTATAAACACAAACCTAAATGCCTCTTTACCACCTCTTTCATTATAAAAGTGACTTCTGCCTTTTAATTTAAAGGAAGTGGTTCATGTGATCTCTGTGACCAATCTGGACAGCCACTATTGATGCCCTTTGCTTGGGAGCATAACAATATCACAGAAATGCCACTTGAAAACAACCATTGTGATAAATGCAGCAGTTGATGGATAGCTAATATAGTCATTAAATGGAAAATATTCAGACAGTCTACTTGAAATCATTGGGCACAACAAAGAAAAGAAGAGCATTGTTCTACACTGGGCATTGAAACTCACATGGAATTTAGTGAGGCTTTTAGGGACATGGGAAAAAAGAAAAATATAAAATAACTTTTGTTTGTGTGATTTCACTGTATTACACAGCTGACAATACAGCTGTGGTCAAGGTATGAATAGTGATTTACAGGAGTCAGGTTGGCATGCGTAGGAAGTAGAAATTTTGAAAAATAAAAATATGATTGAATTCTTCCGAGCCCTTCCTATTATGGCAGAGACAGGCACTAGTACAGATGACAAAACAATGGAGATCTAAAGGAACACACAGACATGCAAGTACAAATGAAACTGGGCATGATGAATATGATCAGGGCGTTGTTATCAGTGATGTCAATACCTCCCAGAGTAAGTAGATCAGTAAGACAAGATCCTCTCCAAAGAATTTCATACAGTTATGAGATAATCTGCCATTATCTTTAGCTTAAATAATGTGCTGTATTATTAACCTGTTGCTATGAAAATCAGTGCAATATAACCACCTTTGAACTTGGTTTGGAAAATAAGCATCTATATGCACACATATACACATATAATGCATTCAACAATACAGTTTTATGTGATAAAGCATATGCAATTGTTTTCAAAAAGGACAAGGGCTGAAACCACAGAGATGGCTCAGTGGGGAATATCCCTAACTCCCTCTTAAAGAGGACCCAGAACTTGGTCTACAGCATCTACGCAAAGCTCACGATAGCTAGAAATTCCAGCTCCAGAGATCTGCCTCCTTCTTCTGCCCTCTATGGGTACCTGCATTCACATGCACATATCATTCCTCACACCATCTTCCACAGAAGTACACATAATTAAAAATAAAATAATTCATTTAAAAATGATAAAGCTGAAAACTAAATTTCAGTAAGAGCATTGTCCCACAGTAAACTTTGGTTCATGATATTCTTTCCTTCACATTAAAACTTCCTTTTAGTACTATAAACATAAACTTCAACAACTGTGCAAAGCATTTACAAGATTTATTATAGTACAAAGTATAAATATACTTTTAGTAAGAGATATTATTTTATTTATTCCCAGGGATAGTATTGAAATGAGTTAAACCATCACAATGAGAGAAATAATATAGTCTATGTTTATAGGTTTAAATTTTAAGACACTTTATCAGCTTCACATTTCCAAAATTGAACAATTTTTACTAACTTTTAAGAGTTAGTAATTAACCTCCTTCCATAAATTTTAACTGTACATAAGGCATCTAAGTCCAATGTATTCAAATCTTTAGTTTAGTATGTTAAAAATTAGCCTTTCTTTCCGAAGTTATCAGCATGAACTTTGGGTCTATCTGTTTTGAGAATGGGTGAGGTTGTATTATATTATAGCAATACTGAAAGTTTGCTTTAAATTTCATTGCTAGTAAAATGAAGGTGTAAGAATTGGCAGGGGCAACTCTTGTAGTATGTTATCACCATATTGTCAAGCAGTGTATGGGTGCCAACTCTGACGACACTGGGTGTGTTATAAATCAAGTTTGAGCCATGGGTTTCTTAGAGCAATAATGCATTTCAACTCTTACCTTATTACCACATTTCTTGGACACCACAAGATAATATATTTTCAGCTTTTTACTGCTTGTATGCAATCACAAGCGATGTAGCCAAATGCAGTGAGAGTTCAGAGCCATTTCCTGACCCTGGTGTACTGATGCATGAGTATTTGAATTTCCAAACCCTTATCCATCTGTGAAGTGTGTTAAGCATTACCTTCTTTTTACATAGGTTGTATTTAAGAATTCACAGGAATAGGGCTTTATGATAAAATCCCTTTGTCTCTAGCAATTGCTATAAATAATGAGGATATGGGTATAATGTTGTATAAAATATGCATGCATTATATTGTTGGAGCATTACATATGGGTATTAAAAGAAGAAACATGTTTTCTTTAAATACATCATTTAAGCCCAAACTACATTTAAGGATATAGAAATAGTGCAGTATTCTGACAAGTGTTTGGTCTAAAATCAAAGCCACATCATATATATGCTGGAAGTAGGAGAAAATTGAATCCTCTTATTAAAAGCAGACTGTGACAATAGAAACGTGTCAAAATATTTTATTTATCTTTTCATGAAAAGGTTAAAGACTTTAGGAAAAGGATAGGTTTTTTTTTTCATGTTAACTAATCCAAACAAAAGCGAACAGAGATTTCCTTTCTTCAGCATTTATTGATATTAATTGCTTTATTGAACTAGCTGTGGGAACTGGGATTTCCCAATGCCAGCATAAAGGATCATTATTTATAAGCTAACTGATCCCACAAATTCTACACTTAGCTCAACATTTCCGTTAGAAATACAGAAAGAATTCTTTAAAAACTGTTATACTTCAGCCTTCATACTATATGTGAAATCACATGAGCTAAATGATAAAACATTTTTCAGAAAAGGAGGGCATTTTAACATCTCATATACCAGGCCTCAAATCAATCCCTGAAATGCAGGTTATTATTATATTTTTTCTTCCATTTATTCTTAAGTCTTCCCATTTGACTCTGTCTTACAGGTGTCCCTAGTTACAACCATGAGTAAAAACAAACACATATGTAGCTCATAAATCTGTATTTGTGCTGAAGCATGAAAAAAAAAAAAAAAGAATCGTTAGTGCCTTCTCCCAATTCCCTTCCCTTGAGCACTTAGAATCCCTATACATGGTCTGAATTTATGATCATAGAAACCAAGTTTGGTCTTGTGTGTTAGGTCAATAGGATAGTAGCTGTATGTCATTTCTCGTTGCAACTACAGCAGTCAAGGCAGAAAACCCTGGATTATTGAGAATGTGACATGACCCAGGAATCAAGATTTGGTAAAAAATTGTTAGCTTCCAATCAAACTTATGTATTTGTAAAAACTTGTCAAACAAGGATAGGTCATTGTTGAATATAGTAGGAATGTTTTGTTAGGGATTGCCTATCCTGACGCAAAGAAAGACCTTGACTTTTGTTCAGATATTCAAACTACAAAAGCACCAGAGGTAATACTGAGACAAACTGGGACAAGGTTCAACTAAATTTGCTTATAATGTCTAATTTTCATGTTTAATATTTCATGTGTTTTAAGTCACATCACACTGAAATATGGTATGAAAAACATGGTAAAAGTGTTCTCTTCTTTCTCCACTTTGTTTTGAAATTAGGAACTAGGATTCTAAAATTATTCTTTTGTTCTAAAATTCACTAAAAATAGAAGTATTAGGGCTGTTATACATTATATGTGCTAAATCAGTAGTTTGGTTTTACATTTTGCTTTTCAAATATTGCTCTCTCCTATGAGAGATGAATAAATCTGTTCCTGAGGGAAATGCATATTCACAGATCTAAGAACAGTCATTATTATAATTTAGTTTACAAATATGAGAATAGTATTTGTTTGTTCATTCAAAAAATTAAAAACAATCATATATGTAGTGTTGTCAGGATGCCCTAGATTTGACTATGAAGTTACTTTTTGTGTAGATATGCAAAGTCATCACAGAACCAATGGGATGGGCTTAAAGGGTCATCACCTCTTTCTGACAACAGTGAGTTCTCAAAAGCTTTTCAGTTGCAACAGTGATTCGTGTGGACATTAGGTTTCAGTCATTTCTTGATAGTGATAATTTTATAGCCACAGTCATTTTACTGAAAATAAATAAGTCTTAGCGCCAACTTGGTTGTACCACTTTTTTTTCACTTAGAAAACTTACAATCAACCCTGATTGTAACACTTCTGATCAATTATACAGTTTTTGTCTTTTTGTTTTCTGTTAATTGCTTTTTGTTTGCCTGTTCTGAATTTGGCAAACATTGACCATATGATGAAACAGACATATCACCAAATCGATAAATACTAGAGAAGTTTGGGTGAGGAAACATTAGTAATTTTGAAGTAAACCATGGAAAGAGAACATTTATTTTGGCTTCAAACAGTGACACAGTCATTTCAACATGAACAATAACCCATTTGGAAGAAGACTCTGAAATTGTTCACTGCACAAGCATATCACTCAGCTGCATGACCTCACCTGTTTCAGTCAGCCTACTCAGTCTACAGCAGCAACAGCAAGAGGTATCGCTCTCTGGTCCCAGATCGCAAGGACAGCATGCTATGGTGAAAGGATGACAAGGGAACACTTCTCAGTCAACAAGCAGTGTCGCTCACAGGGCCAGGGGGAAGCTGTTACGAGCAAGGGGCCGCATACAAGGCTACTTCTAACCAAACGAAACATGGGATTTCCCTCAGTAAGTATTCAGGCTGGAATATTGTAATAGCAGAAGGATTCTGATTTGAGATTTGTAATTTTCTGATATCTTGAGTAATGATGGGCATATAACTCCACTAATGTGTCTCTTCCAAAGTTCAGGCTTGAAATTTGTTTTAAGTATCTGGCCATCTTAAGATATATTATCCTTAAAATTCACTAATTTAAAAATGAAAAGACTAATTAGATTATCTGTAAATGATTAAAATCAACCTGGAACTGAACTAGAAGCTTTCTTACTGCTAACCAACTTTTATATTGCTGCAAAGTTCTGTGCGAGCAGCTGGAGAAAACATTCATTTAAAAATTAAAAATACCAGGGACTTTCTCTTGGAGACAGCAGAGAGGAAGAATGGAATGAGGACCTGTGGGAGGGTGGACCAGGAGGGGGATAATGCCTGGACAGTAAAAAAAAAAAGTAATAAAATTAATTAATTAATTAACTAATTAATAAAAGTACCTAAATAAGAACCATATGAGCTTCAGAAATTATTGGTAAGGCATTTCAATAGATGTTAAAGTGACATGAATATTATGAGTATAACCAACTACTTTCTTACTTGATTTAAGGTTCTCTCTACAGAAGGAAACACAGGCCTAGTACTGTAAATCTAATCAAGAAACAGTATTTTGTAAGCTCAAGTCTAAGGGGTTTACTTACTACTATCATTTTATTAAATAAACAATTTCCATTTGCTTTCTAAATATATGTCCCCAAAACTATAGATTAGTGCGACTCTCAGTTTCCATCAGGTGAGCCTTATCATTATGCCATGGATCCAAATTCAGAGAACAAATACTGATGTCAAAGAAGAGATATTTATATCATTTTTTCCTCCTCCTGAGGCTCAGAGAGTACTGAGGAAAATAAAGCAAAAAGATGACGAGGGGAAGGACTAAAACTAAACAAGATCATAAGGGAAGCTTTGTATTCATGACTCACAGCAGTTATGACTGCCTGTACTAGACCTGGAGAAGATGAAGCTAAGCAATATTTCAGAATCGATGGGGTAAGAACACATGGGCCACCACTCCTTGTGAGGAGTTAGTAAGAGTGCATGCATGCTGAGAGAGATCTCGGGCAGGAGCAGCAGGAGCAGCAAGAACAGTGAAAGCCAGATTCTTCTCTTTGGACGATGGTCCATGCCAAGTTAGTGATGAGCCCATAGTAATTATGAGCAAATTAGTTTAAAAGGTCTATAAACAAAAAGAGAAGCTGAAGTACTACAGAGAATGTGGAAAGGGTAGAAGTGGTAGCGGCTGATATTGCAAAATGAATATGATCAAATCGCCTTGCATGCATGTGATACATTTTCAAATAATCAGTTAAATATATTACTTAAAAATAGAAAATTAAATGAAAATAGTTCACCAATAACACCTTATTTCTTAAAATTTTTAAAGAATCTTGAGTTGGAAAACCTTAACGTAATTTGAAGGCCTGCATAAATTTGAAGTATAGATAACTATAAAGTTTAGAAATAGTTCAATATATAAGATGTGTTTTGACAAAAACTAATGAACCCCAGCTAAACTAGCATACAAAGAATAGGCATCATAATCAATAGTTTCTCAAATTAATTCTTACTAATTAGTGCTTGAATATTAAATAGTTATAGACAGATAGATATTGTTATCCAGTGCCAAAATTTCCTTGCTGTTTAAATGTTTAAATAAAATCATTTTACATGAATTTAAAATCTCTGAATATATATTCTTTCAAAAATTTTAAGTTGTGAAAGAATTTGCAATGAAAAATTAGTAGGTTTTAAAATATAAAATAAAATTTTAAAATGATACGGTTATATATCAGTAGAAGATCCACTGCCTAGCACTTTCAGGACTCCAAGTTAAATTTTTGCCAGAAAAAAATGAAGTATTTAAATATCAGAACAACATATTAAAGGCCCAGGACAAATATATACTAGAAAAACTTTACAAGTAGCACAATGTCATCATGGAAATAATCTTAATATATAAAAATTTCTGAAGTATAATAAAGAATCAATGTCCAATGAAAAATGAAACTTCATAAAGTTCACTAACTACAGTTCATTAAACTGTAGTTAGTTATCATATGCATTAGAAATTTGTTCTTATTTCACATTACTATAAATATATTTTAAGAAAAATATTTTCTCCTCTCGTCATATCTCTTAATGATACCTGGGCATATTTTTTTTAATAAACTTTCTGAAAATGTAGAGATTTTTTGCCACAAATTTAAAATTCTAACACCTAAATCTTATATGTTTGATAAATTTAATTTATTCATGAATTTCATATCAGATTTTTGTTCTCCAATGAGGATGCTACCAAGGATGTGCTTCTTATGTCACTCCTTAGCCAGACCAGTCAACAGGAAGGGTGACTCTCCTAGGCAGTTGTAGGGAAATGTATTCTGCTTATCACTCTGAAAATGATGAGTACATCCAATTTCAGAGGATGATTAGCCTGGCTTCTTTAAAATTATATTTAGAGTATGCAATGACATTAGTTGCAATACTTCTAAGATCCCAAGCACTTTTTTTTCTGGGGAATAGAAATGAAAAATAAAATGAGGGGACATATAAAATTAATCCACTCAAGAAACATGTAATGATAACTGAGTAACAGACTCAAGAGAAGAGAAAGAAGCATAACATATTTATTTAACCCTAGTTTATTATTTCTCAGCACAAGGAAAAAAAAAAAAAAGACCAAAAAACAGGTCTTCGAATCACTATCAACCACTACATTATCAGATGACAACTGTTTTCCACAGTTATTCAGTCTGATTCAGGACCAAGAAAAGGTTCTTTGTCTTCTACACCCACACAGCAGACTGCACAAACGGGTAGTACTGTGACTTTATTGTTTCCTGCACAGTGACTTTTAAGGTCTGCCTACCTTAGTCATAATCTCATGATTCCACCCCCAGGCCTCCTCCACTTCCTTTTTAGATTCCAAGTCCCCATACAAGGCCTCAAGGAAACACCCATTCCCTGAGCCTCTGGAGAACACACAGGGATGTGACTGCTTAGTTTTCTGTACTCCAATAAGACTGAAAAGTTAAAGTACAATATCATTTCTTCGATTTTCGTCATTTAAACCCTCATAGGAGTTTACCACCTCTCAAAGAGAATTTGCATATAGGATGTTCAGTGACTTCACCCTATCCCATTCTATCCTGCGTGGAAAGTCCAGCTTGACCTAGAAGTCCTTCATTTCTTACCAACTCTGCCTCTTCTTTATACTATGTGATAATTTGTCACTGTGCTTTTGCCTCTGGCTGACAATAAATTAACCAATGAAGTTTGGATGTTCTGTGAATGTACAGACTTGAAGAAAGATTTCCTGGGAACTAAAATGCTCTTAAGACTAAAAGACATGGAGTTACACTTTGGAAACTTAAGCAGAGCTACTGGCTAACCTAACTCCAAAGATTTTTGTTCACATCATATAATGTTTCATTAATAAGTTTGTATTCTTCCTGCCATAAATTTCAAAAATATATCATGACTTTCATATAATAGAAGATTTTTGCTCGTGTCAACAGTAAAGAAGTCAGTGTATAAGTATAGTTCATGACAAAATATGCATGAAATGGTAGAATAAATGTCCTTGATGCACTTATTCAGACATATGTTGTGTGTAAATAAGTATATAAAGATGTCTACTTATATTTAAATGACCAGATACTTCATGTAGAATTTTGTAAATTTATTACAAGAAAACTGCATTGTCTGAGTAATAGTTCCTTGATGATATCAATGTGTTTATTAAATTACTATAATTTACTATCTCTACTTTACCTTTAACCTTCCACAAAAAAAAATAAAACATGATTTAAACAGCACTGATCTTGGCATGTTTCAATGACTACATCTGAGTGAAATTCAGTATGACAGCATTATGGAAACTCTTCTTACTAATTTCTGGCAGACAATGTTTTATGATGGGTGTGACCTAGGAACGATGGAAAGTGGTCCTAGGGACAAGGAGTATTACCAGATACTCATCCTGATATTTTTTGATTGAGTATTGATGGAGATTCTCACTGCATCTTTTCTCCCAATTCATTCAAAAGACAGTTTTGTTAGCCATGTCTCAGATTTCTACTGAGATTGGCTGCAAATAAGCTACTTAGCAAACTTCTTCATCCCTTTGCTTTCATTGAGATTTAATACTATAACTACTTTTACATCTGATTCTATTCTGGTACCAAATTAATTCTTGACATGCACAGAATTTTCTGTTAGTTTGTTTTGTTTTACTTTGCTTTTTAATTTCAGAAATGAGATCAGTGTAGAAGCAGGAAGAATTGTATAAAGTTTACTGATAGAAAAGGGTCAGAGGCTTGAGGCAACTAAGTCTGCAGAAAGAGGAGTCCTATGGCGTCAGTAGCTGGTCTGAGTGATTCTTGAATATCAGAATTTTTTTTTTTTACCTTTATAGAATTTCCTTCAATTAAAATGACAAAAATATTAATTAAAATCTTTTCAATGTCTTACATCCTTTTTAAAAATAGCTCTCAACCAGTCGCTACACAGAAATTCAAGCTGAGAACCGGATTCCACTATGACCACTGAACTTACTCATTTGTATTTCCTCTCTATGTGGAGCATCTCCTACTGGAATCCAGCATACACACATAGTACTTTGTTTCGTCTACATTTCCTTTATATTTTTAGATAATTTCATAGAAATTGTGGTTAAATATTTCTATAAGTGAATAAATATGAATCAATAAACTATTGTACTTCATAACTTTGAAAAATAGGAGCATTTTATGTAGAATATTGAAATCAGAATCCAGTCATTGAAAACTTTCATTGCAAATATTTTAAAATTGGAAATGGGTTATTTTCATTTTGTTAAATGGCTAGTCCTAATAGTAGTATTTGACTAAAATTTTTGCAAAATGTGTCTAATGTATTTGAAAAAACATCGGACTCAACTGAACAGGAAACCTGGTTAGGGTAATGAGGGTTCCTCCAGCTTATCCAATTTATTGGCTTCTATTATACTGCTGATAACTACATTTTCAAAAGTCAGTTGCTTAGCCTTGTCTGAGATGTGTTACTTTCAGCTTCACAAAAAGAACTGCAACACTAGTTTTATGAGCAAAGCTTCCCAGGACACTTGAGTCACCAAGTCCTGGTAGAAATACAATCCATGAGGATATTGCCACTGGGTGCCAATGCAGGGGAAGAACAAACTAAATCGTTAAGATTCAGTCATCCCTAAAATTGCAGCTTGATCTTGAATTTGTTCTTCTCCTTGGCCATCTGTCCAGGAATTTTTGCTGTTGTGGTTTGGATGATTAAAAAAAAATGCTTTATTGCAGTACACCAAGAATCCCCATGCAAAAATGTGGTGGTAAAACAAGAATTTGAGTGCAGAAGACATATGGTGAAGACAGCATCCTCACTTAGGCTGTGTGAATCACAAAACACCACTCAGGTTTTGCTGGCCCCTTACTAAGAAAAGCAAGAGCCAATTCTATTTCCTTGAAATTTTCTCAATCAGTGTTTCATAAACGTTGACTTGAATGAAGAACCCCCAAGGAATCTTGGGAAGCTTCAGAGGTGACTGAAAAAGCTCTCAGGGTGTGAGGTCTTGGATTCTGCATTTCTGGTCAGTTCCCAGATGATGCTGCAAGGCACAGGAGGAGCCTAAGCAGACTGTTTCTCAACTATTCTTCCTCCAATCTTTATATCCAAATTTACAGATTTTGTTCATTTTTAAACTTGATTTATATCTGTTTTTGTTCTTCTAATTACTGATTTCTAAAAAATAAAAATGGATCAATACAAAAAACTGGATTAAATGAAAAAAGAAATAAACATTAAACATTCAAATCTCTTAAATCTTAGATCATACTGTCAATTATCACATGCCAAACTCAAGCTCCTATCTGGCAGGACTTTTTAGACTTCAAACCTTTCATGTTATCCATCAAACTACTGTGTCCTGCTTTGCTCCATGTCATGATTCTGTTTGTGGATATTGCATAGAAGTGTCTTTTCACATATCTATAAACAATGGGTGAATTGTGCATTAAGTAGGAAAGTTTTATCATTCATAGTAACAGGAAATCCCAAACTCACAGTATTATGTACAGTAATATCTGAATACACAATCAGACTCTTTGAATTACACTGTAGAATCAACAAATACAGCAAAGAGCCTACAAAATCTGTTTCTCTCAGGGCATTCACAATGTAAATGAGCCATGGTGAAGGAGAAAATGTGGCTAAAATCACTTGCTATGCACATATGCATATCTAACCTTTAATCTTCAACTTCAATTTTCTAATTTAATGGATGACATCTATTAGAAAAGAAAAATGTAATGGTCAATACAGTGGAATTAAATACATGCCTCCAAACTTAATATAGGATTTTCTTTCCATCCTACACTGCAGACTATAATGGACAGTTTTACTTTTAAACACAGAAAGAAACAAGCACTTGGAAAACAGTGTCCTGAAGTTCACATATTGTTGAAACTATGTATGATGATCTCAGAATGGCCCCTGTTCTTGGATTATTGGCCAAAGAAAATAGTATTGTATTGCTTGTAGAAAATACTACCACCACCTACTGGCATACTTTGTACCTAAAATTGAAAATGCTTTTAAATCATTTTAAGTAGGTCAAATAAAGGTAGGGAATGTGAGGAAAATATTGTAGTAATGTCACTTCAACTTTACTTCCAAATTTGGCCAAATGAAATTGTCCCCATTCTGAAAGAGTTACATAAACTTCTAATTAACTGAACATACAAAAATGAAATACAAATACCATTCCAAAAGGGAAAGTACAAAATAAAAAAGAGAATTAAAATTCCTCATGCTACAGTACTACAATACAAAATACCACAAAACAATAACGTCTCCGTCTCTGTGCTTTAAATATGGAAATGGCCCTCCCTTTTACCTGTTGATATGCTCATTTCTGTGATACTAAACTCAAGAAGAGGAAATATGAGGTTTACTTCAGTGTAAAGACTCCAAAAGAAAGACACAAACAGCATTATCTAAAACATAATGACCTAACAAAGGCAACAACTTTGATTAAGTGAAATAATAACAAAATATAGGCCCAATGCAGTTTATGTTCCACAGTTAATTTCATAAGTATTTAGGTCAGCATTAAATCAGTTTTCTTCAAAACTTTCCTCAAGAAGGCATGCTGTTTTCTCAGTTGCTCTTGGGAAATTTATCCCCAGACAATATTGTCTTTTGTCCTACAAATTTCCTATCTTTAAAGAAAATACCTCTTGCATAGAATCTATTTTCTTGTTCAATAGTTTAATATTTTGCATCAATGAGCTGTAGACCCACAAAAGGATATGGGATTTAAGGCAATCGTTCTCTTCCCAAAACTTTGCTGTAACACCTCTATTTGTTAGCATTTTAAAATGGACAAATTATCCCTTCAATGACTGTGAATAAAGATATATTTAATAAAATCTAATGGTATAGTTAGGAAACATGGAGGCTTGGCCATATTAACATTTAGATATCAAAAGAAAGTCTATCTCTTAAAAAGTGTGCTTGTACATTCCATCTTGATTTTACTCTGTGGATATTAAAATATTTTAGATAATAACTTTAGATTATTCCTCACCATCCTATGGAAATGACCACCAGTTCTCTAACAAGAAATTCTTAAAATTTCTTTGAAAAAAATATTGTTTTCCCCAATACTGTCTCATATGCATAGGATTATTAGGATTTATTGCTTAATGTAAATTACTGTCATTGTTGAGTCTTTAACAGTGTGCATCTCTTTCATATTTGCCTCCTTTTTTACCTCATAACAGGGTGTGTCTTCTTTATTTCAAGAAGAAACAGGCATTGCATCACTACATGCTTAATCTTGATTAGCATAACTGCTTCAGTGGTGGGTGGTCACAGCAAACTGCTCAGTCTTTTGCACTTAACATAAAATAATGGAGAAATGTAGCAAAGAAGTCATACGCAACACAAAAGAACAAAGGAAAATGGACACATTGCTGTAATTGTGATAAATGTGCAGGAGCAAGAAGAAAAGTATTTCAAATTATAGACAGGAAAGTTCTCCCCAGAGTTACTAAAGACACCAAAACCAAAGTTGGCCTTACAAAGAGAAGCTTAGTTTTATTTGCTTGACGAAGCTTACTTGCCTAATTGATGCGAACATGTTATCTATTAAGATAACTGAAAAGTATTACTTACAACTTTCTCTGTCATAGTTCAGGTGATTTCACCTACACTCACAAAAATCACAAACTGGGCTTTACCCAGCCATACATGGTGCTTGTGCTTCAAAAGTTGTTAACAATTTTGAAGTGTTGGTTAAAGATAATTTAACTTAGTTGCAGATATTCATAAAATATAAATAGCTAATGTTATAATAAGTTAAGAGGTTATGTGGAATAAAATTTGTGAGAAATTCTGCAGTACAGCTTGCAGAAGAATGAATACCAGTTTTGAGAAGCTTGGGTCCTGTCAACATAATGCAAGGTTGCACCTCACCTAGTTACTAGGGTATTCTGTAGCTTTAAGTGGCTGTTCATCCACTCTTGTTTTACTAATTCTATACTAATAAAAATTCTATATTTTGGATATTAGCCATAAAAGTACAGAACACCTGAATATAATCCACAGAATTCAAGAAGATTAACAAGCAAGCACAGGTCCTCAAGTGAAGATGCTTCAAACCCACTTGAGAGGGAAAAGAAAATAATCACATGAGTCAAAGGGAGGGAAGGAAGGAGGGGAGGGGGGCAAAAGAGGAGCATAATCACAAATGGGGGGCAGAGATAGGAAAGAAGCCATGGGGGTCAGCAGAATAAATGGAAATATGCAACCTTGTTGTGGGGAAGGTAGGGGACCCTCTAAAATGTACCAGAGACCTGGGAGGTGAGAGACTCTAGGGTCTCAAAGGGAGGGACCTTAGATGAAAGGCTCAACAGTAGGGAGATGGAACTCATAGAGTTCACCTCCAGTAGAAAGACAGGGCATTGAGTGGAGGGATGAGGTTATCATCCCACAGTCAAAAATTCAGACCCAGAATTGTTCCTGTATAAAAGAACCACAGGGACAAAAATGGAGAGGAGACTGAGGGAAAGGTGGCCCAGTGACTGGTCCAACTCGGGATCCATCTCAAAGGAATGCTCCAAGGCCTGACACTATTACTGAGGCTATGTTGTGCTTTCAGACAGGGACCTAGCATGGCTGTCCTCTGAGAAGCCCAACAAGAAGCTGACAGAGACAGAGGCAGATACTTACACACATCATTGGATTGAAATTGGGAACCCCTATGGTTCAATTAGGAAAAGGAGGTAAGACGCTGAGAAAAAGGGCAACCTCATAGGAAGACCATCAATCTCAACTAACCTGGATCTCTGAGATCTCTCAGACACTGAGTCACCAACCAGGCAGTCTATAAGAGCTTTTCTCAGTGGAAGATGCGGTCTCAGGCAGTGGGAGGCCTGGGAATGGTGGAGGGCACATCCTCTTTGGGACGAGGAGGGGGGTGGC
>NW_022196897.1:34073954-34105457 GCF_008632895.1 Mastomys coucha
AGGAATGAGATGAGGAACTGTGGGAAAGGTGACCTGGAGGGGCACAATGACTGGATTGTAAAAGAAAAAAAGTTATTTTTAGGAAATTGTTATATAGAAACCTGAAATATAAATTCTGAAAAATAATTTTCAGTCTTATTCACTAAGTAGTGAAGAAAGTTAAGAAAAATAATGGTTTAATCTTTGGAATCATTAATCTGTAGTCCTTTATGCCATCCATAATTAGATAGAAGAGTCGCTTGCTCCAGTCATTGAAGAAATGTACTCATTTGTTAAGATGGTTCCGAGCTAAAATCATTCCAGACTGTTTGCTTGTAGCATTCCAGTCGGAGGCCTATCACAACTTTGTCTTCATAATAATCATTAAATTCAATTCAAATGCTAGTCATGGGAATTGTTACTTGACATTTATTTATTTTGCAATTTATCTCAGACTGATTTTAATAGGGTAAAGAAGCACGAAGGAAGCTAATCTGCTGTCTCAGCACTTACTTGTTTATAGAAAATTTCAGCTGAGGTGACCCTGTTCTGGCGGGAAACTATGATTAGAGCCCTTTCTGCCTCAGTGACAAGTACACGCACTTTCCTTTCTGTTGAAGCTATTGCAAAACTTTTAAGGGAAGCAAATTAAGATAACAAGCATTATTAAATGGTCAGATGGAGGACACACTTGGAATTTTTAAATATCTAATAATTTTAAGGTAGGAGTAGATTGTGATCTGATAGCTTGTCATTTGATATATTAGTGTAGCACATTTGTTTCAAATAAAATAAAGAGAAATATGAGAAATCATAAGTGGAATTTAGGTACAAGGTAATAGCAATCACATGATTAATATTTAAGAGTAAAATGTGCATATTAAAATGATACTAATGGCCTTAGGCTTTGGAAATATTCTTTTTTTTATTTTTCTTTTTGTTTGAAATGGTCCCCACCCTCTGGAAGAGTGGTCGGTCTAACACAAATTAGGCTTCAAGTTCTGAGATTTATTTTATTTTACTTTGTTTTATTTTATTTTATTTTATTTTATTTTATTGAAAATAGGAGACAAAGATGTCCCATGGTTAGGGACATGAGGGATATCTGGGAGGAACTATAGGAAGGGCAAGAATATAAGCAAAATATAATGTCTAAGAATCTCAAAAAATAAATAAAAATTAAAAAGTAATATATAAAATACAATACTCTACTCTGGACAAATGTATTTGTGTAACTGTTGGAAAAAACAATTCTCTCCCCATGTTTTTCTTTTATATACTGTCCTGTTTGATCTTGAAAATGCTTTCCCTTAGTCATTTTCTATTATACTTTAGTTCTGATGTAAGAAAAGTTAGAATGTTGCAAGATTATGAGAAAACAACTGCTTTTCAGCGATTATCTAATTTCAAAAGTAATAAAAAAATTATCCAAAACCTATGACTTTGTTTAATTTCCAAAGGAGTATCCATAAAATAAAGGTATATTGTTTTACTATTGTGTTTACCTTTGTTTAAACTAAAAAGTTTTAATTCTTTAGTATTGGTTTCTGCTGTAATAATCTGGGGAAACAATAAAAAGAAGAAGGAGGAGGAGGAAAAGAAGAAGGACCAGGATGAAGATGGGGGAAAAGGAGGAGAATGAAGAGAAGAAGAAAGACAGAAAGAAAAGAAAGTAAAGGAAGAAACAAAACCAAACTTCAGAAAACAACTAGAAATTCTGATATTCTTTGAACTCAAGAGCAAGCAGATGAATTACAGAGTTACTCATTTCTTTCGTTACACAGGAAAAGCAGATCCTAGTATATATCTAGCAAGCCGTTGTTTGTTGCCAGGCTTTCTCTTGAGAAATCCAGTGCCGTTCTAAGAAGGAATTAAGCGGAATCCATTGCTGCACTGCTCTGTAGGAAGAACAATCTTGAGGTCAAAGATGCCTAGACTACATCTTTGAGTCAATGTATCAAAGATCAATGTAAGATCTTGACATTTTAATTGTGAATAGATATAATATTTTATTAAATATCACAAAAATGGATCTAATCAGTCAGGGTGTGTTCATTTCTGGGGGAGAATAATTTTCCTTTTGTTTCTTTTTTCTTGTAGCTCTTCATAAAGGGTTGGAACACTGGGAGAGAGTGAAACCTGGAAGCTGAAGGAAAGAAGAGAAGGAAGAAAATGATGTGATTCTACTTAATTATATTTAAAACACAAAGATAAATTGAGGCTAGACAAAATGATTTAGAGTTGTATTATTTGATTAATGTAGTCATCTATTTGCTTAATACTTAACCTATTGCCTACATTTCAAGCAAAGTATATTGTGTCACTAAAACTTCCTTATTTTTGACATTTTTTTTTTTTGATAAGAACAGCTCACCTCATGCAGCAAGGCAGCATCTAATAGAATGCTGAAGAGGGTTATACTTTGAGGGTTGAGCATTGTCCCAAAATTGTCAGATTTCTATGTGTGATATTTACCATGCAAATTTTTCTCTTGGAAGGTTTTAATTTGTGCCTATGAGAATGGCCCCTGATGGAAATAATATATATTTCCTTTAGTACAAGTTAGAACTGTCACCTTTTCTCATTTCTAATTTGGCACCTTTTTTACTCACTTCAAAAAGATAGACTATGGAGAGTAGGAAGCAGAAGTGTAAAATGGCCCCAGATGATAAGTTGGCACTATGTCTTCTATCTAATTTTATCTTATCCCCTCTAATCTTGATATATGTCTTGAAATTTTCAAGCTTCTCAATGTTTTTCTTAATCTTGTTTACATCATCTTTAATTTTTTTCTTTACCTGATCACTGCCAGGATTCAAATTTGTGCAAAGCTGTAGGCTACACTACAGATTGAGCCATTCAGCGGTGATCAAATTGTCTGTTACAGCTTTCAAAAATATAACCTAGATACTGGCAGTCACTGGAATATCTTTTGGGTACTGTTTTTAAAAAATGCATTTGAAAGAAAAATGTTCCCAGTTAGCTACAGTTCCCAGAAAAACTTGTAGGATATTCTGCCACTCTTGGTCATAGATTGGCATTAATACCCTGCTTCCACTGTCAGAATACAAAAAAAAAAGAGAGAATAGACACATTTTATAATGTGACAATTTTTAAATTATGAAAAGATATTACAGTGCTTTGTTAGTATTTTTAGTCTCTTTGTATAAATTAAATCTGAAATCTGTTTTTATCCAAAGAATTTTATTAAAGAAAGAAGATTACCTGTTATTTACAACATGTTGTTTGAAACAGCAATGTCTGATTCTATCTATTGCAAACAATAAATAATAATCCCAAATTAGATAAACTATTTCAAATTCCTGTAGTTCAAGAAATATTACTTTGGCATAGACCACACATTTTGATGCAAATTTTGATGAGGCTTTTCTTCCTTAACCACATCTTTGAGTATTTCAATGCATCCTTTTGCTTATTATTAACATATACTTAGCAAAAAATATATGATACTTTAAGATTAATATCCAAGTGGGAAGTATAAGTTGCTTTCTGTATGTAAAAGTACATGTAGTTCTATAGATTTTAATTAAAGTAAGGTAGAGTTTATGTAGGCTACCTATGTTGAGATGTTCCTCCTTTTACTGTAATTATTTTTGGTAACAAAATCAGATAAAATGTACTTGAAAAAATATTTATCATTGTTTCTTTTGTGTAAAGCTAAACACATTTATTTGGTGGAAAGGAATGGAGAGCTACTTACAACATTTAAATTTTATATTGGAAATTTCTTCTAGTACTGCACATTATAGATGTATATTTCTTGGAGGTTTGATTGAATTTTTGCCATTTTTATACATTAAAGATATAAATGTTAATCTTTTTACCACTGTACCTGTCCTTTCAGAAAGAACATAAAAACAGGAAATGTTTCATAAAATTATGTGTAAATTCAAGAAGAGCCTTTGTTCCTAGTGAAGGAACCACTGTGGCTAGCAAGGTGTATAATTAACAGCCTTGCTAATTTTTACTGTATTTTAGAACACCACCTAGAGATTTTTATGTTTTCTTTTAATTAAAAATTATCCCAATTTTTTAAGAAAGTCTATTTCATAGTAGGATTTGAAGGGTTAAATGGAACATCTCTGCAAATGAGCCATTACATTTCTAAGATCATGGAAGGCTCTTGGGGAACAGGTTGTCATTAGTTTGAAAATGAAAGGAGGTGATACCACTATGTGGTCCAGGAAATCATGGCTTTGTATGAAATTGCTGTTTCTTGTATTGTTTTGTTTTTTTAAATCAAAGTGTTATATTCTTCACTTTGTTGTTAGTCAACCATTCACTACAAACCAGGATAGCAGCTCTTTTGCACTGACCGAGTTTCAAGTGTCATCAGGTATGTACTTGACCCTGCCCTCATGGCCTATGGCCTTTCAGGCTGCTTGGTTCCATGACTGTGAATTCCTAGTCTCTCTCCAATAGTGTCTTTCTAAGGAAGTAAGAGGGAAACAGTCACTCAAACCTATGTGTATTAACACCATCTAGTCCTGTACATGCACCTGTAGAGTTTTGCTCCTAAGAGGACTGACTTAAGGGCTTTTTGTGTGTGTGTGTGTGTGTTGCCAGAGTGCCAAAACAACTTCTGATGTTCAGAGGGAAGAAACTCAACCATTGCAAAGTATCCTGAATGATAATGAGAGGGGAGTTCTAGTAACCAAACAAGAGGTAACAGAATGGTATTAAAGTGAGATAAGGCCAGATCTCAGGAATGGAAAGTTTCAGTCATAGACAGTTTTCTTTAACCCTTTGTTTTCCTGTCAGAGTTTCCCCAGAAATTTTACTGAACTGGGACCCAGCTGTTTGTTCTATTCCAGTTCTGGCTTTTTCATCTTTAGTGTGGAGTGTGGCATTTATGAAATGTCTCCATATCGGAGCTGCAGGGAATTAAAATACGGAAACTTAGATATTTAAAATAATAATCATAATAATAAAATTTGAGGTTATTTGATGATAGTAGTGTAGTTAATTTTTGGTCTGAATATACACCTTTAAGATTTCCCTAAGAGCTTGGGAAATGCTAGCTAATACTGCTCACTGTTTTGTCATCAACCCTGACCTCTTCAGAAAGTGCCTTTTGACTTGGACATTCCAGAGCACTGCCTGCTATCACATTCACAGCAGAGGTTTCGATGTCTGAATTTTAGTTTGAATGATATGAAAGCAACTTACAAACAGGAGAGTTTTGTATATAGTTAAGCTCAATGGTAAAGCCTTTGTTTAGCATTTGTAGTCTCAAGTACTATAAAGTCTACACACACACACACACACACACACACACACACACAGAGAGAGAGAGAGAGAGAGAGAGAGAGAGAGAGAGAGACAGAGAGAGAAACACACACAGAGAGAGAGTTAAATGCTAAATAATGCTTCTAGTATTTCAAAGTGAAAAATAAGCCCCAAGGGACTTTGAAATGTAAGGGTCTGTTTGTTTTCATGAACGTGATGAGCTTTGTGTCACATTCATGTACTCTCATGCAAAAATAAATTACTTAAAATAAATCTCAATAGACTTGTAATAATAGATTTGAACTCAGAAGAATGTAATGTCTTAATTCTTTAGTTTGTTGTCTTCTCTTCTATGATTTATTCACAGACCAAACCAGAGAAATCTCACTGATCTTTTTCTTAAAGTAAGATCATCTGATGTATTTCTCAGTGTATTTATATTTGAGAAGTGCCCTTGTGCGAAGAGGAGGTGCTCTTAACCCTTTTATTCTCCTCTCTACAGAAGTCCTGGACTTCAGAAAAGCATTGTTCTTCCCCAGTTGAATTATAAATAACCATGAAATTTTCTTCTTAGCCTTGTACTGTGTGTCATTATACAGGTTCAGAAACCAAATGTTTCCCTTGTTTCATTTACACTCTGGAGCTCCTATCCTTGACGCTCATTACTCCCCCCTATACCCCAAATTCTGCTGAAGTCAAGGCAGGCCACCCCCAGGGAATACCAGAACTCCATTTCTGAAATGCATTTGATTCTCTTTGGCTAATCTTGCAGTCTTTCCTGCTTTTTCCTTTCTTGCCCCTACACTGCTGCGTGCTTTAATTTCACGTTCAGTCAGTAGTTTAAAAACTTTAGCTTCTAATAACTGGAAAAATGGTTATTTAAAGATAACTGCAGCTTGCTTTACATGCCAGGCTATCATATGCTCAGTGCTTTGAAGCTGCAAATTAATGACGAGCAGAAACAGTGACTATCTTTCAGAGGAAACTGACCTCTTTCTAATGGCACATCGCTAATGTCATCTGTCTACTGCATCTCATTATGTGAATTTCACGGAGTTGAAAAAAAAGTATCTTAAGGCTGTGCACAAATAAAAAGGACCTTACAGTATTAAGCACTTTGAAAATTTTTGATCTCTCAAAATACCTTCCTTAGATACTGCTCCCCCTTTCTGTGCACGGCACATTGCTTATGTCATCTATTCTCTGTGACTAATTATGTTAATTTTGTGCCATAAAAGTAACTGAAGGCTGTTAAGAATAAAAGCTTTGGAGTGGCCTTATTTCATAAACACCCTTTTGAACAGGCACATTCAGTCATATTTGCAGTAACAGAAAGGGTCTTGTGCTAAAAATACAACAAAGGCTCTTGAATATGGCCATTTATTCCCACTTTATTAGGTAATTTATGAAAAAGTATGAAGGGAAGCCTTTTTGTTACTATAATTTGCATAAAGCTGGTGCCCCATTAATGAGATAACTTCCTGCCTTTTGTGTATGACCAGCTGGAAATAGAAACGGACGGACTTTTCCGCAGCCCAATTACTTAACCTGCTGAGTTCAGAGTTGGAAAGTAAACAGGAGCCCTATTTGCCAAAGAACTATTTTTTTCCCTCTTTGGTTCTTCTAACTTGATTTAAAAAATAAAAAAATGATTCAAAGAAAGATGGACAATAAATGTTAAAATTGACTAGATTTCACTAACACTTTATGTTATGATAGACATCAATATCTGAGAATATTGCATATTTCCTCATCTACACAAAGTTGTATTATAATTACTCTTGTGTTGGGTGGAAAACGTAACATTTTATGGTCTCTTTGGGTGTATAGAGATTATATAAATATGACAATTAGAAAAAATGGGTAACAAATTCTAGATAGAGTTTTTTAAGAGTAATCAGGGTAAACACATCTACTTATGATATACAATTTTTAATGAAGGTTATTAATATAATTTAAAGATACAGCAATATTTTATGCTACTAATATGAAAGCTATTATGCATAAAACAGATCCTAGGGTATAAGGTTGTCATATGGAAAAGAAATTGTTCACATGTATAATACTGAAAGAATAAGAGAGGGACAGGGACCAGGAGTGGGTATAAGTTCATAACATTAATATGTATGCAGAGATCAATGCATATAATAGTAGGAAAGGCTAAATTGAACCTAATAAATTGAGTCAACAAGTAAGAAAGTGCTACTTATTATATGTAAACATCACTTAGTTTAATCTTTGAAAACGATAATTTTAGTAAATTTACCCACATTTTTCTCTCCACTCTTTAGTGCCAAATCTATAGATACAGCTCCAAAGATGCAATTTCAAGTTTGCTAGTAGAAAATAAGAGATAGACAAAAAGGGGTAGATAAAACTCAGTCTTCTCTTGGGACCCAGAAAGAAGTTAAATACACAAATGCTAGACTCATTGACTTCAAAGTTAAGTTTTGACTCTTCTGATGACATTAAAGAGATTATTTTATCATTGAAGCTAAAACACCATTTTTTTATTTTCTGTTCCTTTGTTTTTCATTTTTTTAAAACCAACCATTGTGGTATGTTTAATAAATTACACTTACCACACTAATAAGACTGGTTGCAAACTCTTGGGTTTTGGAAACTTCACTATTGTTCTGTGCTTATGTATTCCAATCCTGGGGACATATTAGCTAATTTAAGATTAAGCTGCAGATATCTCACTGCCAGTCTACACAAAATTTATTTTTTATATAGTCTCGCTGTAGGTCTCTACAAAGTGTGGCTTCCTCTGTGTGTTATTTTCGCTCTTTGGTAATCCACATGGTATGCCTTGAGAGGGAATGATGAATGTCCTACAGACACTGCCATTACATCAGAATGCAGTATCTCATAAACAGTGTTGACTGGATATAGGTCCTATAACTATAGAAAACAAGGTTAACGAAGAGTCACTCAAATACAATGTACCCTCATGGGTGAATTTCTCTTTAGGTCTCTTAGGTCATGTTTACATTGCCATATTGAAAATTATAAATAGCTAAAAACTTAGTACAAATTAATTCTACTCATTCAATAAACACAACTTACTTTGTTCTGTTAAATGTTGGATTTTCAGTTAAATTATGAGTAATAATCGGGGATTAACTGACTATGGAGAATAAGTAAAAGATCCCATAGAATCTTCTGTAAAATTTGTCAAGGTATCGGTTAGTCTGAAAACACTTTCTATTTTTCTTTTCTCTTTTTATAACTACGTACAGAGAGAAGTGCATCACACAAATAAATCATAGTTTCCTATTCCTTTGCAATTGAAGCTTTGACAAAATTTGTCACTTGGAGTTTCATGAGGATTACTCATTTTATCCACTGGGAGGGGTATAGAGGAAGGAGCTAATGTAATGAATAAAACCTTCAGGAAAAAATGTAAAAGCCCAAATCAAAGTTAGTTAAACTCAGTGGAGAAAGTAGCCAGGGTAGCAAGGTAAACACATAGCTGAAACACTTACTTTTAATTATTTTGGATTCCTACTAGTTATAACATATAGTACCCTATAAAATATTCGTATTTTGATGACATTTTCCTGTATTCTGACTCATATATAGACCTAAAAATTAGTTAATATTGCAAAGTTTCAAAGTATTTAAGAATTTTTATATTACTTAGAAACCGATATTCTTGGGTTTTAGAATAAGAATCAAGCAATAGCTTCGGGACTTATTAAATAAGCCCATTTTAAAGCATAAAGATCTTATTAATATAAAGGCAACTATTTCTCCCCACTGTCATTTTTCTAAAATCCATACAATCTCTTCCATAATAGCTGAGAAGAAAAGAAATCACTCAGCACAAAGTTAAGACTCCGTAAAAAGCTACGCAGAAGCATCAGGGAGAATACAGGGGGAGTCAGCGTCCACAGAGGCTTTCTCCATTCCTAGTGGAACTCCACAGCCTTCCCCCTGCTCTTTTTTCCACCCTCCTTGTCTGTTACAAGTTATGATGTGTGGATGAAGGCTTTTTCCCATGCAGTAATGACTGTATACTGAGATTTCAAGGGGCTGTTCATGACAATCCCATTTTCTGTGTAATTTCATGGTTGTCTTCTTGAATGAAGATATTGGCTGCTCTGAGGCAGGGGGTCAGCCTCTCTTGCTCCCTTTCAGTATTGTTCCGGAGTATGTTTCCTTTCAGCTGATGAAAAGTAATTCATCATTTACACCCCTGAATTCTGCCAGCATTTTTTGAACAACTTTTCTTTCCCTGTGGTACCTTAGGCCCTTGAAAGAGATAAATAGGTTCAATACAGCACTAGGCCCGAGATCCTGGGAGCAGGTTAGGCCTCTGAGGCCCGGAGCTGCCCCTTTCTCATGATAGAGTTTGTCACCTTTCTACCTCGAGAAGTCAAATCCTGTCGACTCAGCCATCTTTCAGGCTCTCTGAAGTGGCTTTGGCACCCACTGGGGCATGTGAGCTTAAAATTGATTTTTTTTAAGATCTGTCAAGTTCCCTTAAGGGACAGAGTTGACAGCCAGCAGGCCTCAACTATCACAAAGCAGTCAATGTGTAAAAGACACCTAAGGAACTTCCTTTGAGGGGCCAAAGGGCTTCAGACTTTGTGACACATTGAGAGGGTGCTGTTGCTTAGAAACTGGCTTTTGGCAATAGGATTTTTCCTGAGGCTCTGGCACACGTTGTGAAGTGCATTAAGGTACCCCTCTTCTCAGAGTGGAAGACATAACATACTATACAAACAAGATATCCCATGAAAAAGATGCTAAACAGATCATCACACAGTTCTTTGACCCACAGACTCTAGTCTTTCTGTCATTTGGAAATTAGTTAATGTGTATGTGTGCCAGCTTTTAAAAGAAATCAAGTCCAATGTCAAAACATTAACCAAACTAAGTGACTATAATATCAGTCATTTGACATTTTACAATGGGCAGCCACTCTTTAGAAATCTGAATATTTTAGAAAATATTGAGAGATACATTTTCCCCCTCAACATAAATAGAATCTGTTGTATCTCCCCAGAAGGACTACTGTCATTGATAGAGTCTGCCTCTTCTTTGCTGAAGAGAAGCCACAATACCCACTTGCTCCTGACCTCAGTCTATCAGTTCAAGAGACATTAATCCAGTCTTTCATTTAGTTTTATCTTCTGGTTTTATATAGTCTCTCAGCAGTCAAAATAACAAGAGCCATACTTGTCTGCATGGCCTGAAAAACCAAGGAAACGTTCCACTATTTCTGATATTGATTTTAAATGGTTCAGTATGACAAGTACTTTTGTTTTGTTGTTCTAAGTTAAAAAAGAAAACAAGTTAGTCTCTTCACACAATGTTAAGTGACTTTCCTAAGCCCCTGCATACACTGAGAGCACAAGAATCTTCAGAAGATCAGTGACTCTTCAAAAGTCCGAAGACAGATTTTCAAACTCGATTCTAGTCTGGGTGGCTTGATGGCTGTGAAACTTTCAACAGCAGTATAAATACTGCATCCATCTCTCCCCAGGCTGGATTCTGGCAACTGAATATAAAAGGTCACTTGTATAACCAGGTGTAGGGCTGAGTGAAAGAATTCAATGGCATTAATGTCCCTTTCAGGGTCTTGTTTTCATGTGCTATTGTCAAACACAACTGGGTTGTTGTGTGACTTCAGCCAGTTATCTGTCCCTTGTCATAGAGCAGAGGTTCCCAACCTTCCTAAAGTTATGACCATTTACTACAGTTGTTGTGGTGAGCTGCAACCATAAAATTAATTTTGTGGCTTCTTCATAATTGTAAGTTTGCTACAGTGATGACTGATATAAACATGTGTATTTACTGGGCTAGAGAGTGGCTCAGTGGTTAAGAACACTGACTGCTCTGCCAAAAGGCCTGAGTTTAATTCCCAGCCACCACATGGTGGCTCACAACCACCTGTAATGGAATCTGATGTCCTCTTATATGCCTGATGACAGTGACAGTGTACTCACATACATAAAATAAACAAATCTTTTTTGAAAACTCTGTATTTTCTGATGGTCTTAGATGACCCTGAAAAAGGGTCCTTTGACTCCCCCGAAAAGGAGTCATGGCTCACAAGTTAGCCACACCAATTTCCAAAGTGAAAAGATTATTATTTGGGATTTAATCATGCAGCCCTGACTGACCAAAAAGGTTATCAGTCTAAGTTCTTAGTCAAACAAGAACAAGTAATAAGAGTGAGTGCTGGTCCCATTCTGCCCTTCTTGCCAATACAGGTGTAAGTTACTAGTTTCACCATGAATGTGTGACTTATGCCGCATCCTGTAAATGTTACTCCATCTCAGTGAGGAATTAGCTAGTCAGCTCTCCCAGTTTCATAGCTTTAGAATCGTCTCTTGATTCTAAATTCCAACTTGAGCTTAGCATTTTTGACTTTGATTAACCAAAAACATTAATTATTTCTTATTTTCCCATAAACTAGGAACCATACTTACTTTTGCAGAAAAAGAAATATTGTAGCAGTCAGGAGGTCATTCAGCTGCCAGAGACAATATTAAGCTGCTGAGATTAAAGAGAAACAGAAATCTGTACAATCAGAAGCCACTGCATTTTTATCTCCCTGTTTCTTCTTGATAACCAGTAATTCACACAAGCTTTATTGACAAGTTACATCACTTTTCATCTGTCCATCATATTTATAAAATTTCCTCTTAGGAATTGTACATACACATATGAAGTACAAAAGGGCTAATTTTGAAGTTTGCCTGTCCAGTGAAACTTGAAGCTGTCACCCCCATTCTATTGCAATTTTCTCCAATATTAACTGTCATTGAGATGTGGGGTTCTCTATTTCTCTATTTTTCTTCAATTCTCTCTTCCCAGCAAGAGAGCAATGGAGCAGGAATATTGACTACACAGGAATTGGAAAAAAAATACTTTCTTAAGCATAGTGCACTGTGTTGCTCCAAGGTGCTGACCTGGAGTTTGTTGATCTCAGGCATTTACCTAATGAACATTTGCTGCATGTAAATAGGTGAGCCTTTCCCACTAAGGATTTGACATTTTAGAAATCTCAGTGAGAAGAGTCTACTCTGACATGGAAAAGGGATGAGCCTGCTTCACCTGCTTTCCACCTATCTGACAAGAATTCAGGAGGGAAACCTTGATCTTTTGTTCTTATGAAATATGAATCTTTATGTCAGCATCCTTTTGGAGAGCACTGCAAAGAACTGCAGTCAGAAGCTTGTTAGATCCTTGTGTAAGTGCATCAAAAGGGTGAGAGGAAATAAATGTTTGGTCTGTCTTGACCATTTCTCCAGCTGTACTATCTCTGATTAAGAAAAACTGCAAAATGTTCAGGGATACCCCTGGATGCATCTCTCGTTCAGGGGGTCATCATGTTACAGTCATTATGGCAGGGGATCACTTCCATCCTTGGTCCATTATAACTGACCGTAATGTACCATAGAGGCTCTAGATGTTCTCTTCTTGACTGAGCCTGGAGAGTATCTATTTCACAGTATATTCCCCTTAAAGGGAGAGTCTAAAAATGGCAATAGCGGAGGCACTTATCTGTATATAAGCATCAAAGACAGAATGGGAGTAAATGATGCACTTCATAGAGTTGCATTACTTCTTCAATGCAATTTGTTGCCTTTAAAAAAAGAAAGAAAGAAAAAAGAACAGAAAGTTATTTGGCAAATTGACTCTACTGGCCTGAAAAACGTTAATGTGCATTTTCCAGTGGTAGGCAGCAAGCAGTTTGTATGGGGCAATCCTTTCTTTTCTTCAGAGCCACATCAAGAGATGTCTGAAATGGATCTTTTAAGGGCTCTCAAAATAGGGCAGGAGGACTTTTTCATATCAGGACTTAAGTTTGTTAACTTTGGGGTGGCATTATACCTGCTGCTGCCGCACATCCTTATTCTTTGAGGAACTAGGCAAACGTTCTATAGTTAAAAAGGAGAACAACCAAAATGAGGCTACCGTGTCTTTCAAAATGTTGTGGATATCCAATAATCAACTCCCCTCTAGATTCCTTTTCATTATTTCACATATTTCTAGATATTGTAAGGAGTGTTTTTCTTGGGTCAAGGTTTTTCAATCATATAATTTATTTTATAATTTCAAATGTATATTAATGCATCACAACATTTTAATAATTTTTTATCACAAACTCTCTGTGCATTATAACATTTGGAGAAACATGTTTTGCAATTTAATGCTCTTTCCAAAATAGTTTTCATACAAAAAATCAACCCCATACTTCTATTTACATAAGTATATTTCTATGTGTTTCAGTAGTATATAACTCTCAGATAGTACATATTTATCTTCTTGTTTTCCAGAGTCTGAGGAACTACTTCACAAGTAATTTCCTTTATCTTTTTACTGCTCCTATTCTATTTTCTCTTTGCATCATGGAGCTAGAGTTCAGCATTCATAAATCACCTGTCTATTCTTATTTTCCTTAATTTTTATCCAAACTGTGCAGTTAAAACACTCATAACTTTCCCCATCATCCTTCCAGATGGTTTTTACTTTTAGTAAACATATCCTAGCATTTTAAATCTGTAGCCAACCCCCAGACTCAAACATAGTACTGCTATTTCAATAATATCATACCTATTCATGATACTCACACATCATCAATAAGGCTTTGATGTAATAAATCCTTGATATAATATCATACTTATCCATGCTTTGAGATATAATCAAAAATGAAAGCAGAATCTTAAGATACAGAGGAAAATATATTACTTGCCAATTTTCCACAGTAACTTTTCATCATTACTCCAAAATTACTTTTTAATGCAAAGAGTAGTTTCAATCACATTGAGGCCCACATGATTCAGATACTATCATAATCACAATTAGATTACATTACTGCAATCACGAATGGAGATCATTAAGAGAAAGAATATAAATTGCTTTAGTTTTACAAGTACTGAGCTAGCAAAATTATAATTAATCTCCATTTATAATCTTTTCTTTCATAGAACTGCAAAGCATGCTACTTTTTTTTAGGCCATCAATACAAATTAGAACTAAGTAATAAAGCCCTAACTACTACGACTGCACTGCTCACAATCGAAAGGCTTGCACATTGTGTACAGGAAGCTTTGGAAACAAACAGCGCCTTGAAGAAGATTGCTTCAGTGCAGAAAGCACAACTATTACAAGGTGCCTTGAGAGCAGAGTGCTGCAGAAACCAGCCTCTTGCTCACAGTAATCAGTCCATGCACGTCATTTCTTAAATGAGATGGTGCGACTCGTGTGAGCTGAAGTAATGACTTGGCAATGACAGTAAATGCATCATTCTGTACATTCTAAAGGCTAAGTAGAATTGGTTTGATACTGCAAAAAATAAAAAGGATGATAAATAAATAAACACAGAGCACACATTCCTTTATAATAAAAATAATTACAATTATTTCCTTTAATATTTTTTAAAATTAATTGCATTTGGCTATATTTGGTATTTCATATTACATTGAAATCATATAACTGCCTTTTAGCTGATGTTCCTTAAAACTCATAAGAAATCATAGTATTTTGTTGAGGAAAAACAGTGCAAAATGTAGACAGTATGTGATGTTATAGAGATGGCTACTACATGTCTCATGTTGCTGATGGCCTAATAGCTCCAGGACTCAAACAACTTTTTTTTCCAATTTATTCAGTGCCATGTAGGCACAATTTGCTCATTGGAAGACATGACATGAACTGATTTGGTGCCATAACTTGACCAAAAACTGCAAGAAGTTATTCATATTCCCTAGCCTCTTTTTTTTGAGAAATGCTTTATGTATGTGCAAGCTTATAGATCTGTGTGTATTATAATACTTTATGTTGCACACTACTGGTTCGTAGATGTAACCTTCACCTTACACAGACATCATCTTCATGAGTGAATGAAGCACTTACTATCTGCTCAACACATTTCAGTACACACAGGTATCAGCTGTAGTTACCATGCTGTGCATCAGATACCTTAACTAATTTGATTAAAAAACATTATTCCCCAAGGCCTGACACTATTACTGAGGCTATGGACTGCTCACAAAAAGAGGTTTATCATGACTGCCCTCCAAAAGACCCAACAAGCAACTGAAAGAGTTGTGGATATTTACACTCAACCAATGGACAGAAGCTGCTGATCCCTGTGGTTGAATTAGGGGAAAGCTGGAAGAAGCTGAGGAGGAGGGGTGACCCTATCGGAAGATCTGACCTCTGAGATCTCTCAGACACTGGATCACCAACCAGGCAGCACACACCAGCTGATATGAGTTCCCCAACACATATACAGCAGAGGACTGCCTGGTCTGGGTTCAGTTAGAGAAGATGCACCTAACTCTCAAGAGACTGGAGGGTTCAGGGAGTGGAAGGTCTGGTGGGATGGGGTTTGAGGGGGTGAAGACAGGGCAGAAGGGGGAGGTATGGTATGTGGAACAGTGGAAAAGTCAGATGGTGGTCCAGTGGTCCAGGAGGGGGATAAAAATCTGAAGTGTAAAAACAGATTAAGTAAAATTTAACAAAAAAAGTTGATTGATGTGCAGGAGCACTATAAAGATAGATATAGGTGACAGGAATAGAGATTATAGATAGAGATACAGATAGAGAAAAATAGTGATGGAGATAGATACAGAAATATAGAGAGGCATATATATATATATGTGTGTGTGTGTATGTGTGTATATACTTATATATATACACACACATATATATATGTATACATATATGTATGTATACATATATACATACATTTGTATACACACATATATATACATATATGTATACATGTATATATGTATATATATAAATATATCAGGAAATATTAAAGAAACCGACCTGCAGGCTTCTGGCACTACTGGTGGGCCATTTGTCTCTGCCAGGTGATCTCAACTCTGTGGTCTTTCTGGGAGGGGCTCGAGCTCCCAAGCTCCTTTCTCTGCCACTCCAGCCCCACGCAATGTCCACCCCATGGTCAACCACCACAACTCTCAGCAACCTGGTAGAAACAAAACTCTAGAAGCTTGTAATTAAAAGTCAGATTTATATAGCAATAAATTCTTAATACACAAAATGCCAATACAATAATTTCAGAACCAATTGACAATGGTAAAAGCTGCCCACATAGATTAGACAAGTTATCACAACTATTCTCTCCCTTATGATATCATAACTACCTGTGGCTATTAAAACCACACTGGATCTGGCTCTTCTTCCTGTCCATCTGTCTTCATCTTGGCCCTTCTCCTTTCTCCTCAGATACTCTCTGTCTCTGCTACTATTAGCTCTTAGCTCCGCCTCCCTTTTCCATGTCCAATAACAGGCCTCCTGTTGCATTAATATTTTAATACAATTGGACAGGGAAAATTCTCCATATATATGTATGGAGAGGTGTGGTGTGTGTGTTTGTGTGCCTGTGGTTGTATTATTTATGTAGACATCCAGGTTTTCAGGCACCTATCTCTCAAGGAGGCTGTCTTGTCTCCATCATATATTTTTCATATCTTTGTCAAATATTAGGTAGCTATAGTTTTATTCATTCATGTATAGGTCATGCTTTTTGTTCCACTGATATGCAAGTCTGTTTTGTTACTAATTCCATGGTGTCTTTATTACTATAGTTTTATAATGTGTCTTGAAAACTGTAATTTCTCATCATTTCTTTTTCTGTTCTGGATTTCTTTGGCTAGATGGATGCCTTTGTGGTTCCATGCAAATTTTAGAATAATGCTGACTTTGTACACAGAGTTTTGAACTACTCCTTCATTATACCTTTGGAATCATTTGATAAGTATTGGATTTTGATCTTCATTGATAGTCTGGTAGAATTCTGGTCTAAATTTATCTGAAACTGGTATTTTTACTTAGAAAGCATTATTGGTGTTTCAATTCTATTATTACTCTATTTAAACTTTGATGGTTTAGATGAATTTTAAAATTTTTACATTTTTTTTGATTTTCTAATTTGTTTTTCTTTTTTTTCTGATTTTTATTAGTTATTTTCTTTATTTACATGTAAATTTCTCCTTTCCCAGTTTCCCCTCCAAAAAAACAAAGAAACAAACAAAAACAAACCCTTGTTGCCTCCCCCCTCCCCATGCCTGTCACCCCACCCTCTCCCACTTATTGGCCCTGGCATTCCCCTACACTGGGGCACAGAACCTTCACAGGGCCGAGGCCCTCTCCTCCTATTGATGATCGAATTTGCAATCCTCTACTATACACATGCTGCCAGAACAATCAGACCCCTCCATGTGCAGTCCTTGGTTGGTGGTTGAGACCCTGGAAGCTCTGAGGGTACTAGTTAGTTCATATTGTTGTTCGTCCTAAGGGGCTGCAAACCCCTCAGCTCCATTGGTCCTTTCTCTAACTCCTTCACTGGAGACCCTGTACTCAGTTCAATAGATGCCTGTGAGCCTCTACATCTGTGTTAGTCAGGTGCTGTCAGAGCCTCTCAGGAGACAGCTATATTTAGGCTGGCTTGCCCTTCCTTTAGTCTCTGCTCCATAGTTAATCTCTGCAACTCCTTCCGTGGGTTTTTGGTTCCCCCTTTTAAGAAGGAATGAAATGTCCACCTTTTGATCTTCCTTCTTCTAGAGTTCCTTGTGGTTTGTGGGTTGTTCTTCCTGTATTTCAAACTTCTGGGCTAATAGTTCTACCGGAGGACCCAGCTATACCACTCCTGGGCATATACCCAAAATTACTGCAACATGTAATAAGGACACATACTCCACCATGTTCATAGCAGCCTTATTTATAATTGCCAGAACCTGGAAACAACCCAGATGTCCCTCAACAGAGGAGTGGATACAGAAATTGTAGTACATCTACACAATGGAGTACCACTCAGCTATTAAAAACAATAAATTTATGAAATTCTTAGGTAAATAGATGGATCTGGAGAATATCATCCTGAGTGAGGTAACCCAGTCCCAAAAGAACAAACACGGTGTGCACTCTCTGATAAGATTTTCTAATTTTTAAGTATTCTCTTATTTCATTCTAAATTTCTTGTGTATGTTGTTTATACTTAATTCTTTTCAATTTAGGTTATCTCTTTTTTGGTTAAGTGAACCAAGACTGATTTTTTTTTTGTAGGCAAAAAGAGGTTTGAGTTTTATGGTAAATCTTCTTTTAATATATCCCAAAGGTTTTTCTGTGTCCTGATTTCATTTTCATTCATTTCTTGATACTTTCTTTTCTTTCCTTTCTTTTCCTCCCTTCCTTTCTTACTTACTTTTTAATCTCTGTCATTTAGTATATTGTTATTTAATCTGCATGAGTTCCCAAGACTAATAGAGATTTCCTTGTAAAAGTAACTTTTATTTGCCTGATGTAGTTTTCATCTCTGAGGTTTACTGCCTCTGTCTGCTAACCTAGGCCTACTCCTGGAAGCTTCTAGTCTCTAAGCAATCTAATCTAGGCCAATAATGTTTTCAGCCTCTCAGACTTACTGATGAATAAGCTCACCCTTTCTTGTTCTTTCTGGTCTTCGGCAGGCTGATTCAAATAAGCATTTCTGGCTCAAAACTCCTCTCCACACTAATTGATTCAATCTGGCTTTTCTCAGTTTCTCCCAAATTGCTCTGCTTGGCCTCATACTAATTTTGGCAATATGTTCTAATCTTCTTGTTCCTTCTCATTCTCTGGCTCATTCTTTCTTCACCTATGTCTAGCTAGCTCTCTCTTCAACCTGTCTCTGTACAACTGTCCAGGTAAAACTCCCTCCTCTCTCTCTCTCCTGACCCCCCTCTCTATCTCTGTCTCTGTCTCTCTCTGTCTGGCTCTCTGGACTGCCCCTTAAGTAGCTTCCCTTTAAGTTCCCTTCTAGGGAGTTTCTGTCAAATCATTCTCTAATTTATCACATTGTCTTCCACTCTATTAAACATCACTTTCAAACATCAGTGCTTGTTTCTACAAATTAATTTCACCTTCATTATTTGGAATTAAAGGCATGTCTGTATTCCATTCAGTGGGATGATAGGTCTGTGTTAAGGGCTGATCCATACCACAACTAGAAAGAGTTATTTTTTTTTTTAATAAATAATACAATTCGTGGTTCACCGTGTGATCAAATATCTTGATACATTGTTTGCTGTTACTTTTAACATGTGTTTTGTTTCTATCAGAAAAGATTCATGAATTTATTTAATTTTTTCTACACTTACTAAGTTTTGTATAGTCTCCCACTGTATTTCCTTTAGGAAAGTTTCTATAGGGATCTCTTGCCCCATATGTGTGGTATCCCATAGAACTCCATGGGAGGTTCTTGTTGGGAAAGTGCAGTTTGAGAAGCAGCCACAGCAGCCATTCCCACAGCCTCTTCTTCTCAGGAAGAAGTGTAGCTGCCATACTGTTGGGACAGTCATGTGTATTTATAAAACATAGTCATCTTTAGGACAACTGAAGAAAAGCTGGAAAAAAGAAAGAAAAAAAGCAGACTTGAACATTGAAGCAACCTCAAACATCTCTTTATTTTGATGATATATTTTTGTAAGGAAAATAAATATTCATATGATCAGAAATGTATACAACTAAATGAAATCAAGAAAAAATAACAGTATGCATTTTAAAAGAATTATGAAATTATTAGTACTTGGGATGGGACTAAGGGAAGTGCTGAAATATAGCAAAAAAAGAGGAAATAATGTAGATTGTCTCACTGTAAATGTTCACAAGTAACTATGTTTTAAGTAATATTATTACATTATTAAATAATGTATTAATCAAGCCGGGCGGTGGTGGCGCACGCCTTTAATCCTAGCACTTGGGAGGCGGAGGCAGGCGGATTTCCGAGTTCGAGGCCAGCCTGGTCTACATAGTGAGTACCAGGACAGCCGGGGTTACAGAGAGAAACCCTGTCTCGAAAAACCAAAAAAAAAAAAAAAAAAAAAAAAAAAAAAAAAAAAATAATGTATTAATCATTAATTAAATAATTATTAAATTATTAAATAATTTTTTTAAATTATTAAATAATATTATTAAACAATATTATTGCAGGTGAGCATTAAGAAGGTCAGAGACTTCCTTCTGGGCTTTGCACTGTGAGTATGGAAAGAGATACGGCAGCCATAGGTCACTAGTCAATGGACCCCAAAAGTCATACATTTGATGCATTGTGTTTTAAAAATATTCCTTGTTTTTCAGCTTCCTCTGCAGTTCTATGTGAAGATTGGTAGATCAGTTTTTACTTGTTTTATTAGTAAAACATAATTTGAAAAAAAAATAAAAGAAAGTTTGTATAGGCTGCTGAATGTAATCCCATTCAGTTCTGGTGTTTCACCTGTTTAATTTTGTCCCAATATCCTATTATAAAAATATGGTATTGATATCATCTACTACTGTTGGTATGCCTTCAAATCTATCAGCTGTTGTGTTTAATTTAAAAATCAACCCACCCTAAATCCAGCTATACGCTGGGGCTGGCAGTTACTGTCTGTTCCTAGCCTAAAGCATAGCCAGAGACCTAGACCACATGCTTCTCCTATCCAATGCCTCTCCCAAAAAACACCCACTCTGCCTCTCCAGAGCTACAAGATGGCTCTCTTGCTAACTCAACATCCCAAAGCTAGTTCCAGAGTTCTCTTGCCAGCCAGTGCTCCACTGTAGTTACCTATCCACTGAAGCTTGGTCCTTTGCCCAATCTTCTTGCTCCAAAGCCTAGACGAATTCCGCCCT
This sequence comes from Mastomys coucha, assembly GCF_008632895.1. Lineage (NCBI taxonomy): Eukaryota > Metazoa > Chordata > Mammalia > Rodentia > Muridae > Mastomys > Mastomys coucha. The sequence continues at coordinate 34,094,823 of NW_022196897.1, forward strand.
GGCTATATTCTTTTTTTTTTTTTTTCCTTTTTCTCTCACCTGTATTTACCTTTTAAAGCAGAACGTTTTTGGACATTATTATTTCCATTCACAAGCCTTGCTGAGTTACAAGACCTAGGGAAACGTAGGGTTTTGTTCTTGGTACTTTGGAAAACAAGTCACTTGAGGATTTCCTCTGACAAGTTGTTTTAACTTGTGTTTACTTCTAAAACTAATACATGCAGAATTAACTATAGGGAATGAAATCTTTAAGATGTAAGCCATCTTAATTTGGTCTACTAAGGAATCCAGTTCATCAGCTAAACACTTCAGACCACAAAGTTAACATTAACAATGTTACATTATTTCTTACAACAAATGTTCTATCAACCTCTTGAGTCAAACCTATAGTACCACAGTATCACATTGAGAAATGTTATCTTTCCCTTAGATTTCATGCCACACAGATGTTCTAAATGTTAACAAAAATAAGCAAAAATAATGGAAAATTTATTATCAGAAGGAATGAAGGTAAACATCAAAAGCATAGTTCTGGTGAAGCATAGTCTACTTCCATGTGTGATGTGTCAGCATCCCCTTCTAGGGGTGGCATTTCTTCAGTTACAGCAGCACTAGTATCATCCACAGTAGGATCATCCTCATCAATACCTAGACCAAGCTTGATCATCCTGTAGATTCTGTTAGCATAGATCTGGGGATCTTCTAAACTGAAGCCAGAAGACAGGACTGCAGTTTCATACAGCAAGATGACCAGATCCTTCACAGATTTGTCATTCTTGTTGGCCTTGGCTTTTTGCCGTAAGGTTTCAATAACAGAGTAATCTGGGTTTATCTGCAGGTGTTTCTTTGCTGCCATGTAACCAATTGTTGAGTTGTCTCTGAGGGCTTGAGCTTTCATGATTCTCTCCATGTTTGCCATCCACCCATATGTGCTTGTGACAATACAGCATGGGGATGTCACCAATCAGTTTGACACAACCATCTTTTCAACCTTTTTCTCCAAAATATCTTTCATAATTTTGCAGAGGTTCTCAAATTTTGTCTTTTTCTCTTCTTGTTTCTTTTCTTCTTCATTTTCTGGAAGTTACAGTCCTTCTTTGGTAAAAGACACCAGGGTCTTTGCTCTCAAATTCCTTCAGCTGTTGCACACAATACTCATCAATGGGCTCAATCATATAGATTACTTCTAAGCTATGTTTTTGGAGACGTTCCACAAAGGCCAAATTAGCTTCATTCTGATGCAGTAGTCCTTCAGAGAGAGCATCTCATCCCCCAAAGCAGATGTATAGTATCTCAACAGCTCTGAAAGCTTCTTCTGATTTTGAGAGTCTTCATGAATTCAAAGCTTTATATTTTTTTGAGAACTTCTCATAAAACTTTTTGTAGTTCTCTTTATCTTCTGCCAGTCCAGTAAATAGTTCTAAGCATTTCTTGACCAAATTCTTTCTGATAACTTTCACAATTTTGCTTTGATGCAGCATTTCATGTGAAATATTTAGAGGAAGATCCTCAGAATCCACCACCCCCTAATGAAATTCAGGTACTCAGGGATTAACTCCTCACAGTTATCCATGATAAAAACTTTGCAAACATACAACTTGATGTTGTTCTTTTTCTTTCTGTTTTCAAACAGATCAAAAGGAGCATGTCTTGGTACAAAAAGTAAGGCCAGAATTCTAATTGTCCTTGAAGAGAAAAATGCAAATGTTCTTCACCTATTGAAGAGCTTCACCATTGGTCAAGGTCTTGTTAGAACTCTCCATTATTCTCCATTAATAACATCATCAGGATTTCTGGTCCAAATCAGCTTTGTTTTGTTGAGTTCTTGATCAATGTACTTTTCCTTAATCTTCTTCTTTTTCTTCTTGTCACCATCCTTCTTCTCTTCTTCTTTTTTATCAGAACAAACATCTTCTATTTCAGGCTGTCATCAGACTCCTTTTCTTCTTTTCTTTCTCTTCCTCTTCCTTTTCTTCAGCCTCATCATCACTGACTTCCTTATCATGTTCCTTCTCCACAAAGAGAGTAATGAGATAGCCAATAAACTGAGAATAAATCTTTATTCTCCTTTCCTCCAAATACTCTTCTTTCAGATGCAAGATAACCTTTGTTCCGCAACCTATTGGTTCACCTGTGTCAATCCTCACTGTGAAGGACCCCTAGATGAGGATTCCCAGGCATACTGCTCATCATCATCGTGCTTTCTGATGAGAGTCACTTTCTCAGCAACCAAATAGAGTAAAAACCAACAACAAACTGGCCAATCATAGAGATATCTGCACCAGCCTGCAAAGCCTCCGTGAAGCCTTTGGTGCCTGACTTGGCAATAGTGCCAAGGTTATTGATCAAGTCAGCCTTGGTCATGTCAATTCCAGTATTCACAATAGTGAGGGTTCTATCTTATTTCTTGGGAATGAGATTAATGTGCAGCTCCTTCCCAGAGTGGAGTTTACTAGGGTCCGTCAAGCTCTCATACCTGATTTTATCCAGTGCCATCTGATGAATTGGAAAATGAGCTTCCGTCAGAAAGATCTCTTTGTTCAAGTAAAAGGTATTGATGATCAAGGATGTTACCTGGGCAATTTCTGCTTGAAAGGCAAGGGTCTCTACCTCCTCCTCCTCCATTGGTAGGTCTTGTGTCTGGGTTTCCTCAGGCATCTTGGCTGAATGAGCATGCATGAAATGTGACTAACCACCCCAGGACACTGAAGCAACTCCTGGCTATATTATTCTGCTCCTGCCCACTTGAGTTTCCAAGAAAGGAAAACACCAGGCTGTTGCAGCATATTCTCTGTCCAATCACATTACAATGACAGGCCTGTGATTGGACAGGAATAGAGAGGCAGAGTTAGAAGTTTAGGAGTGAGATACGTCAGAGGTGAGGGAGAGGGGAGAGAAATCAACATGGAGGCAGATGAACAGGAAGATGATCCAGACCCTGCGTGGTTTTAAACAGCCATGAGTAGCTAAGGTTTTCACAAGGTTAGAATAATTGGGTTAAACCATTATCTTTATCATTTGGCTCTGAAATTATTATATTGGCATCTTCTAAATTGTGATCTTATAGACATATAAATCTGATTGGATATTTAAGCCTTAAGAGTCAAGTTTCTACTGGGTAACTAGGCGCTGGATGACTGATTGTGGGGTGTGTGGGGCATTGCATGTAAGCAAGATGATCTTGCTAGCTGGGAGAGAATAGCAGGACCCCAGAACATAGTGTTGAGGCAATTCAATATCAGTACTAGAGAGGGATCATGGTCTGGCAAGGAAGGAGAGATTGAAGGGTGATATTTTTTAAATATTTCCAGCAACACCAGACAACATAGTTTAAAATCAACAGCTAATATAAATGCTGGGCATAGAATCTATAGTCCTAAACCACTGGGTCTAACAGTTCCCAGTCTACATTCTACTTCTCTTGCTCTCTGCGTCTTGTAAAAAAAAAAAAGTTCCATTCCTTCCTCCTGCATCCCCTCTTCCCCTCTCATACCCAGAAAGCCTTTCCTCCTCCTCTTCACTCAGTGATTGGCTTCTTGTCGTCTTTATTAGAAAATCAATTAATTAGGGGAAATTCCCCTACAATTGCCAAGCTTTTTTTTGCAAAAGTAGGTACAGTATTTATGGATTCATATATAGTTAGGATTGAAATACCTTCCTGGTTATTTTTTTCTTTTGGTTAAGGTCCACAGTAGGTGTATGTAATTTTCTACTTGCTCTTTTCAAATTGTTAATGAGTGTTTTATACTTTTTATTCCCTAATGATGGCATATGTTTATTTGCACTTTTAGAATCTGTTGATGAATCAACCAAATATCTTTTTATGCTGACATTTTTTGACCTCTGTTTACAGTTGCCCATAGTCTCTTACTTGTGGCATAGCATAGCTCTCTTCTCATTTTGGTGCCCATTTAGGGGACTATCTTTACTATCCCTTAAGCCTAAATCAAATCTCTTTCTAAAGAGACATAGTTTAATATCACTCTTCAACCAATCAGCACCAAGATTTATTCTAACTGGATAAGATAAATCATTTCTATTTAGAGTCACTGAACATATAGGAGTTTTCTGTTTTGTCCATTGATTTATAACTATATTGCAGTTCTTGTTTCCTATTTCGGTTCTTTTATGAATTATTGTTTCATTCACCCCCTTCTCCTTTTCAAGAGTAGTACAAAGATATGTTTTTCTCTTCTACGTTTATATATCTATTATACTTTTTCCTTGGGAAAGCTATGGAGATTTTGTAAAACATCATAAACAATTTAACTTACTTTCATAAAAATGACACACATTGTTCTGGTTTTATGGTTTTGATAGCATAGTGCATTTAGTTTTGTGCCGATTTGTACAATAATTTATTGATAAATTATTGTAGTTTTCTTTTTTCTTTTAATCATTTTACCAGTTTCATTAGTAAAATATTCTGATATTTAGTGTATGAATATCATTTCCAGTAAACATCATATTTCCACATGCATTCACATTTCCAATTAGGATTCCTTTTTTAAAGTCCTCTTTAGCATTTTCTTGAATGCAAATCAAAGTGGTAATAAAGTACCTTACCTTTTTTTACTAGGAAAGTCTCTTATTTCTAAATACTAACGTATGGGATTATGTATTCCCAGGCGAAGTCTTTGTTTCCTCGGCACTGTGGATGTATTACTCTACAATTTCCTTAGATATAAGATTTTGCTAAGATACCTGCTGATAGTCCCACTAAAACTTCTTTGTATTTAATATGCATTTTTCTTAGAGTTTAATTCAAGTCTTTTCTTTTTGAATACAAAGTTTTTAAGTTGGCCGTTGGTGCTTTTATAGCTGTGATAAAACAACATGAACAAAAAAGTGATCTTGGGAGAAAAGAGTTGATTTCATACAGTTGCTTTGTGAAAACATTGTATCACTGAGGTAAGGCAGAAGCAGGAACCTAGAGGCAGGAACTGGAGCAACTACAAAGAAATGTTGTTTATTTGCTTGCTCTTAATGGCTGGCTCTTTCTGCCTTCTTATAACACCCTGGGCCATGATCCCAGGGGTGTCATCAATTACAATAAAACAGGCCCTCCCACATCCATCATTAATGAAGAAAATGGACTAGAGTTTAGCCCACAGGCCAGTCTGTTGAAGTATAGAACTCTTACTTGCTGAGCAGAATAAGGGACTACAATCATGGTGAGAAAAATACCGAAATATTGCAAACACTGTTGAATACCGGTATTAGCCAAACTTGCTACAGCAGTGGGATAATGCTCAACCGATTTTGCAGGAGAGATCTTAGGATATATCCCAAAAGTGGGCCATCCTGCCATAACAATCCAGTGGGTTGGACATAAGTTGGCAATATACACAACACAATTTCTTTACCTTCATCCCACCTCTTTAAAAAGGCATTCTGTAAGCCCTCTTCCACTTTACACAAGGCTTCATGTACTGCCAAATTCAGACTCCCAGGAGAATCTAATGCTGAATCTCCCACTAAGATATTATATAGTGGCTTTAATTCATAATTGGGAAGATTCAAATAACAATTTACAATTGATATCTCCTAACAACTTTTGAAAATCATTTAACATTTTCAATTTATCTTTTCTCAGCTCAATCTTCTGAGGAACGACATGCTTGCTTTGAATTTTTGCACCCAAATAATTGACAATAACATTCTTTTGAACCTTCTCTGTAGCTATAAATAGCCCTCTCCTTTCTAATAATTTAAACTAAATCTACATAAGCTTTGCTCAACATCTCCTCAGATTTGGCAGCCAGCAAGATATCATCCATATAATGAACATACCTGACACTTGGATATTGTTGTCTCAAAGGGACAAGGGCCTCGCCCACAAACAGCTGACACATAGTAGGGCTATTTGCCATTCCTTGGGGCAGAACTACCCATTCATATCTCTGGTGTGGTTCCTCATGATTACAAGAAGGAACCGTAAAGGCAAATCTCTCACTATCATTAATATCTATTACAATTATTAGCTAGCAAGCTGGCAATGATGATAACAAAGGCAGACCCCTTTGTACTGGGCCCATAATTTGCATCTGCTGAATAATTGCTCTCAAATCATGTAAAAGCCTCCACTTCCCTGACTTCTTCTTGATGACAAAGATGGGAGTATTCCAAGGAGACACAGAGGGTTTGATATGACCCAAGGATAATTGTTCAGAAACCAGCTATTTAGTGGTTTGTAATTTTTCAGAGGAAAGAGGCCACTGAGGAACCCACACAGGCTCATCTGTCTTCCAAGTAATGGGGATCCCCTCCTCAGTGGCCATTAGGGAAAACCCAATCCTTGTTGTCCTTTTCTGGGTGAGACTTGGACAGGACTCCCACGTCCTTGTAGATACTTCCCTAATCCAAGCCCCGGAAAGTAGCCCATGTCATGCATCATTTTCTGGGCAGCTCCTGAGTAAGGCAACTCATTGTTCAACTTAAAGCCCATGTCTTTTAATAAATCCCACCCCCACAGGGAAATTGGTAACTCTAGCACATAGGGTTGCATAACTCTGGAATGCCCCTCCGGTCAGCCTGATGTCCAATCCCTCCTAGCAATGATACTTCTATCTGCTCCTGTGTCCAATAGGCCTAAAATGTTTTTTCCTTCCACTTTTAATTCAAGCACTAGCCTTTGATCTAAATCCAGGGACAGGAATGTAAGATCAGTTCCTGATGAGCCAAACCCTTTTTCACCCCTTTCTTGTGGCTTAGCTGCATATTTTGCATGTAAATTAGGAAGAATGACTAACTGGGCTATCCTATCTCCTGGAGAGACAGCTGTGATGCCTCTAGGGGAATCCACCATGATCTTAGTCACTCCGGTATGATCCGGATCAATCACACCAGGATGGACAATCAGTCCTTTGAGGGCAGAAGATGATCTGCCAAGCAGCAATCCCATTGTTCCTGGTTCAAGGGGTCCTTTAAAGTCAGTATCTATTAACTGGACCCCCATCTGAGGAGTTAATATGAGTCTGGTGGTGGAGCAGAGGTCCAACCCTGATGAACCTGGAGTGGCTCTCCTTGGTTCCTTGGATGGAGGAGGGTTGGCCATCTCTCCTCTCTCTGTTCTCTGTCCTGATTCTCTACTGCCCCATATATTTGCGGGCTCTGGGGACGTGTTTTTGAATGGGTACCACCATATTCCTGGGTCAGGGGCTCTCCATTAATATCCTTAACGGATCTACACTCATTAGCCCAATGGTTCCCCTTTTTACACCTAGGACAGAGTCCTGGCTGCTTGGAGCGTTGGCCACTTCCTGCATTCACCTCACTCCTTCTTTCAGGGCATTGCCTTTTTTTGTTTGTTTGTTTTTTGTTTTTTTTTTTTTTTTTTTTTTTTTTGTTTTTTTCGAGACAGGGTTTCTCTGTGTAGCCCTGGCTGTCCTGGAACTCACTCTGTAGACCAGGCTGGCCTCGAACTCAGAAATCCACCTGCCTCTGCCTCCCAAGTGCTGGGATTAAAGGTGTGCGCCACCACTGCCCGGCAGGGCATTGCCTTTTAAGGTGTCCAAATTTCCCACATTTGAAACACGCCCCTGAGTTTCCTCTTTTGTTCTGAGTCAATTGGATCACACCTGCCGCAAGCCCGGTATTGGTCAAAGGACCCCAAGTTCTCGGCACACTTTCATCCAAGCCTCCAATACCTTGTTCTTATAGGGAGTAATGGTGGCACGGCATTCTTTGGTGCACTGTTCATACACTAATTGCTTAATCAAAGGCAAAGCTGCATCAGGATCACCAAAGATCCTTCTGGCAGCTTCTACTCAGTGTGCCACAAAATCAGAAAATGGTTCCATAGGGCCTTGAAAAAATCTTTGTAAGATTCCTGCTCACTTCCCTTTTATTTGGCAATGATTTCCAGGCCTTGATGGCAATCTGATGCACCTTCTCAAAAACCTGGGGTGGATATCCAATCTGTTGATTGGCAAACCTCCCCTGACCCAACAACATATCACGATCCCAGGCTTGGTTGCCAGCAGCTCAATTGGCATTAGACCGATCATTGGCAAACTTAATCAGAAATGCCTTCCAGTCCAAAACTGGCCAGGAGTCAAGCAAGCCTTGGCCAAGCTGCTCCGATCTCCTGGAGTCATGCACTGTCTATTTAAGGCCTCTACTTGAGCTAAGGTAAAAGAGGCAGTAATGCCATAGGTACGGACTGACTCAGCCAGGGACTTAACTACTTTAAAATCTAGAGGTTCATGAAACCGCTGCCCTTGGGTGTCCTGGAACACTGGACATACCAAGTTCAGTTCTGAGTGCACTGTACGCCACACCTCAGGGCAAAAAGACCTCCCCGAGGGTCCACTCTCTGATGGATTATAAGGCAGAGGGGCAGATGCTGAAGACTCTATGGGAGGACCTGGATCATGCACTAAGCCAGTCTTCTTCCTCTTTTCTTTAATAGTAGACTTCTCCAATCTTGCTACTAAAGCCTCTAGTTCCTCATCTGTATCTGACCAGTCTGTATCTGTGCTATCTTTTCCTGATTTGACAGATCTCTCTTCTTTTATCTGTTCTAATGCTGCCTGCCCTTCCTCTATGGCCTTGCAACATCTCTGATCCTCTAAGCACCCCCGGATCAACTTCCATACAAGTCTTACTCTTCTTTTCAATATACCTTGATCCCAGGTGAAATTCAAATCCTTGCCTAACTTATCCCAGCAGCTTACCGTAAGATCACCTGATACCGCAAACCAAGGGGCTATGGTATCACACTCACTAAGAAACCCCTCTAATGTGCTTTTCTTCAATTTAAGTCCTCATGACTATAACAGCTCCTGAAGAGCCAAAAAGTATGGGTGCGAATGAGAAGCACCCATAGTTACATTCACTTTTCCTCTGGTCTGTTGTACTGCAAAACATTATTGCTCCAACTCGGAGTCCTTATGGCCTCTACTTCTGAGGGCTTTCCTTCCCACATTACCTGGGAACTTACCAGCTGTCTGCCCTGACTGCAGAAAGTTCTGAGCTCTTCGAGTGAAGGAGGAGTGAGTTCCCCGTATGGGCCACCACTTGTCACAACTGCCTTGACCAGCAAGAACAACGCAACCCAAGAGCTCTTCTTTAAGCAGTTTATTCAGGAACTTTGAACAATGTTCTTCTGACCTTCAGGGCAACAACCTAGGCCCTTAAATGTTCTATGCTGAGCCTATCCCATTGGGCCACATAGCGAGTGCAGATAGGCTACCAGAAAGCGAAAGTGAGCCAAGCTAGCAAGCATAGCCAAATAAGGACTTGTTTAAGAGAGCGCCTGCTTGCTAGAAAGCGGAACCAGGTGCCATCTTGGGGCTCAGCTCTAACGGCTCTCCATAACTGCCAAACTGATTTCCAGAGTGGTTGTACCACATGCCATACCACCAGCAATGAAGGAGTATTCCACTTTCTCCACAACCTTGCCAACATCTGCTGTCACCTGAGTTTTTTATTTTGGCCATTCTGACTGGCGTGAGGTAGAATTTGAGGGTTGTTTTGATTTGCATTTACCTGATGACTAAGGATATTGAACATTTCTTGAAGTGCTTCTCAGCCATATGGTATTCCTCAGTTGAGAATTCGTTGTTTAGTACTTGTACCCCATTTTTAATAGGGTTATTTGGTTCTCTGAATTCTAACTTCTTGAGTTCTTTGTATATATTTTATATTAGTCCTCTATATAAGATTGATCTTTTTCAAATCTGTTGGTTGCCATTTTGTCCTACTGACAGTGTCCTTTGCCTTATAGAAGTTTTGCAATTTTATGAGGTGGCATTTGTCAATTCTTGATCTTAGAGCATAACTAATTGGTGTTCTGATCAGGAAATTTTACCTTGTACCCATGTGCTCAAGGCTCTTCCTCATATTCTTTTCTATTAGTTTCAATGTATCTGGTTTTATGTGGAGGTCCTTGATCCACTTGGACTTGAGCTTCGTACAAGGAAAAAAGAATGGATCGATTTGTATTCTTCTATATGCTAACCACCAGTTGAGCCAGCACCACTTATTGAAAATGCTGTCTTTGTTCCACTGGATGGTTTTAGCTCCTTTGTCAAAGATCAAATGACCATAGGTATGTGGGTTCATTTCTGGGTCTTCAATTATATTCTGTTGATCTCCCTGTCTGTCATTGTATCAATACCATGTAGTTTTTATCACAATGGTTCTGTAATAAAGCTTAAGGTCTGGGATGGTGATTCCAACAAAGTTTCTTTTATTGCTGAGAATAGTTTTGCTATCCTAGGATTTTTTTGTTATTCCAGATGAATTTTCCAGTTGCTCTTTGTAACTCTGTGAGGAATTGAGTTGGAATTTTGATGGGTATTACATTCAATCTGTAGATTGCTTTCAGCAAGATGGGCATTTTTACTATATTAATCCTGCCAATCCATGTTCATGGGAGATCTTTCCATCTTCTGAGAACTTCTTTGATTTCCTTCTTCAGAGACTTGAAGTTATTGTCATTCAAATCTTTTACTTGCTTAGATAGAGTCACAACAAGTTATTTTATATATTATTTGTGACTGTTGTGAAGGGTGTTGTTTTCCTAATTTGTTTCTCAGCTTGTTTATCTTTTGTGTAGAGAAATGCCACTGATTTGCTTGAGTTAATTTTATATCCAGCTACTTTGCTGAAGTTGTTTATCAGGTTTAG
>NW_022196897.1:34105779-34109479 GCF_008632895.1 Mastomys coucha
ATTTTAGTGGGATTGCTTCAAGTTTCTCTCCATTTAGTTTGATGTTGGCTACTGTTTTTCTGTATATTTCTTTTACTATGTTCAAATATGAGCCTTGAATTCCTGATCTTTCCAAGACATTTATCATGAAGGGGTGTTGGATTTTGTCAAATGTTTTCTCAGCATCTAATGAGATGATCATATGTTTTTTTTTTCTTTGAGTTTGTTTATATAGTGAATTACATTTATGGATTTCTGTATTTTGAACCATCTCTGCATTCTTGGGATGAAGCCTACTTGATCATGATGGATCATCATTTTGATGTGTTCTTGTATTCTGTTTGCAAGAATTTTAATGAGTAATTTTGCATCGATATTCATAAGGGAAATTGGTCTGAAGTATTCTTACTTCATTAGGTCTTTGTGTGGTTTAGGTATCAGTAATTGTGGTTTCATAGAATGAATTGAGTAGAGTACCTTCTCTTTCTATTTTGTGGAATAGTTTGAGGAGTATTGGTCTTATGTCTTCTTTAAATGTCTGATAAAACTCTGCTCTAAAACTCTGTTAAACCCATCTGGTCCTGGACTTTTTGGTTGGGAGACTATTAATGACTGTTTCTATTTCATTAGCAGATATGGGACTATTTAGATAGTTTTTCTGATCTTGATTTAACTTTGGTATCTGGCATCTGTCTAGAAAATTGTCCATTTCATCCAGGGTTTCCATTTTTGTTGAGCATAGGCTTTTATAGTACGATTTGATGATTTTTTTGGATTTCCTTAATTTCTGTTGTTATGTCTCCCTTTTCATTTCTGTTCTTGTTAATTAGTGCCATGGACTGGGTTTGCTATAGGAGTCCCTTGTTCCGCAGGATGAGTAGAGTTCTGGTCAAGTGAGCAAACAACTCGGCAGATGACAAACAGAGTAGACACAAGAAAGTGCTGACTCTGAGTGTATTTCTCAAAAATAGCATCAGACTTTCACAGTTATTACAAAAGATAAAAGAAAAATCTGGCAGCTCAGTGGGTGAGGTACATCTGAGGCCACCTGAAACATACTGGGTCTAAAGCAGCCACCTCTTCTAGACAGATGCTGCACCCCCTGGGCCCAAGAGCTCTGGTCCTGGGGTTTGGGGGGAGCTCCAGACGGCATGAGGCTCGAAGCTTGAATGCTCTGTCTCAAATGCTCTGCTGCTGACTGATTTACACTGTCTCATATACACACAAACTCGGCTCAAGGTCCTACCCATCTTTAGTAAAACACCCACTATGCTAATCTTCTGGACTAGTAGAGACAGTCTCTAGAAGTCTCATTCTTGCTAATTCCTAGGAGTGGCTCAGCTGTCATATGTGACTGAAAATGAGGATTCTACTTGACCTTGCCCTGGGATAAGTTTTCCAGAGCCCTTTATTATCTTTCTAACAATGCTGGAGGCAATTAGTCTGGATGGGTAACATTCTTTATGAAATTCCAAGCCAGGGTTTGGCTAAGATGTTGGAATGCTGGTAAAGGTCTAAGAGCAATGTCCAATTTTGTTTAGCGATAGTAAGATAGTAAATCATATCTTGGTGGGCACATAGCATGTGAGTTTAGAGGACATATCTGGTCTACCTCTGAGTTAGGATATCATGAATGAACTCTAAGAGACTGGCTTCCTTTGAAGCTTTTTTCACCTCTGGTCTGTGGCCAAGTTTTTGGGCTTCTCACAAGACTTCATTGGAGTGGGTGTGGCAAATTAGGATACTGTCTCTGTGCCCTCTAGTTACTCTGGCTAAGAGTTTATCTATTTTGTTGATTTTCTCAAAGAACTAGCTCCTGGTTTGGTTGACTCTTTGTATAGTTCTTTTTGTTTCCACTTGGTTGATTTCAGCCCTGAGTTTGATTATTTCCTGCCTTTGACTCCTCTTGGGTGAATTTGCTTTGTTGTTGTTGTTGTTCTAGAGCTTTTAGATGTGCTGTCAAATAACTGGTGTATGCTCTCTCCAGTTTCTTTTTGGAGGCACATAAAGCTATGAGTTTTCCTCTTACGACTGCTTTCATTGTGTCCCATAAGTTTGGGTATGTTGTGGCTTCATATTCTTTAAACTTTATAAAGTCATTAATTTCTTTATTTACTCCTTCCTTGACCAAGTTATCATTGAGTAGAATGTAGAACCCCTTTCATTTGGGGACAGAGGTTTAGGGTTGAGAGTTCATCTTGGTAGATCTTACCTTTGATGAGTATGAAGTTCACCTCCTTATCTTTTTTATTGCTTTATGTTGAAAGCCAATTTTATTTGATATTAGAATGGCTACTCAAGCTTGTTTCTTGGGACCATTTGCTTAGAAAGTTGTTTTCCAGGCTTTTATTCTGAGGTAGTGTTAAATCAAGATCAGATCAACTATCTAAACAGTCCCATATCTGCTAAGGAAACAGAAACAGTCATTAATTGTCTCCCAACCAAAAAAAGGCCAGGACCAGATGGGTTTAGTGCAGAGTTTTATCAAACCTTCAAAGAAGACCTAATACCAATACTCCTCAAAATATTCAACAAAATAGAAACTGAAAGCACTCTACCCAATTCATTCTATGAAGCCACAATTACTCTTATGCCTAAACCACACAAAGACCTAACAAAGAAAGAAAACTTCAGACCAATTTCCCTTATGAATATCAATGCAAAAATACTCAATAAAATTCTTGCAAACCAAATCAAAGAACACATCAAAATGATCATCCACCATGATCAAGTAGGCTTCATCCCAGGAATGCAGGGATGGTTCAGTATATGGAAATCCATCAATGTAATTCACTACATAAACTCAAGGGAAAGAACCATATGATCATCCCAATAGATGCTGAGAAAGCATTTGACAAAATGCAACATCCCTTCATGATAAAAGTCTTGGAAAGATCAGGAATTCAAGGTTCACATTTGAACACAGTAAAAGCAATATACAGAAAACCAGTAGCCAACATCAAACTAAATGGAGAGAAACTTGAAGCAATCCCACTAAAATCAGTAACTATACAAGGTTGCCCACTCTCACCCTACCTATTCAATATTGTACTTGAAGTCCTAGCCAGAGCAATTAGACAACAAAAGGAGATCACATACAAATTGCAAAGGAAGAAGTCGAATTCACTATTTGCTGATGATATGATAGTTTACTTAAGTGACCCCAAAAATTCCACCAGAGAGTTCCTAAACCTGATAAACAACTTCAGCAAAGTAGCTGGATATAAAATTAACTCAAGCAAATCAGAGTCCTTCCAATACACAAAGGATAAACAGGTGGAGAAAGAAATTAGGAAAACAACACCCTTCACAATAGTTACAAATAATATAAAATACCTCGGTATAACTCTAACTAAGGAAGTAGAAGATCTGTTTAACCAGAACTTCAAGTCTCTGAAGAAGGAAATTGAAGAAGATCTCAGAAGATGGAAAGATCTCTCATGCTCACAGATTGGCAGAATTAATATAGTAAAGATGGTCATCTTACCGAAGGCAATCTACAGATTCAACTCAATCCCCATCAAAATTTCAACTCAATTCTTCACAGACTTAGAAAGAGCAATTTGCAGATTCATCTGGAACAACAAAAGACCCAGGATAGTCAAAACTATTCTCAACAATAAAGGAACTTCTGGTGGAATCACAATCCCAGTCCTTAAGTTGTACTACAGAGCAATTGTGATAAAAACTGCATGGTATTGGTACAGTGACAGGCAGGTAG
>NW_022196897.1:34110840-34119463 GCF_008632895.1 Mastomys coucha
CAACAATATGAACTAACTAGCACCCTCAGAACTCCCAGGGTCTCAACCACCAACCAAGGACTGCACACAGTGAGTCTGATTGTTCTGGCAATACGTGTATAGTAGAGGATTGCAAATTTGATCATCAATAGGAGAAGACCTTGGCCCTGTGAAGGTTCTGTGCCCCAGTGTAGGGGAATGACAGGGCCAAGAAATGGGAGAGGGTGGAGTGACAGGCATGGGAGGGGGGAGGCAACAGGGGTTTGTTCTTGTTGTTTTTGTTTGTTTGTTTTTTGGAGGGGAAACTGGGAAAGGAGAAATTTACATGTAAATAAAGAAAATGTCCAATAAAAAAAAGAAAAAAAAGAGTTATTGTTATTTAGATACAAAATTCATACACATTATTTATCAAAGACAAGATATATCAACATTGTTAAAAATTTTAATTACCAGAAAATTTTAGTTTATAATCTAAATTATTATAAAATTAAATGAATACATTTGTTTAAATATAACTAATTGATAATTTTGTTTATATAGTTCAATAATTTTTCAGCCTTAGTTTATTCATTGTGATATGTACATACATCTATTCATGTGTATATTACTATAAAAACATAGCATATGTATATGAAGGATGTCATTTATTAATAAACTCATGGATTGCAAGATGGAGTTGGTATTCATCAATATTCTAATCAAAAAACATTCTAATTTTCTTACTTTAAGCAGATGCAGAGAATTCTAAGATGAAAAAGTATCTTTCCTTTTCCTTAAGGGAAAGGCCATTAGAAAGCACATTCAACTGTTTGTATCTGCCATAGCATATGATAGAATAAGAGGGAAAAAGTCACCAATTTCATCTGAGATGTTTACACTCTTCTGTCAATGTTGTAGAAGATTATTTTCATCTTAATCTATACAGTGCTTAATTTTCAAATCCTGTTAAAAAGAATATCTCTTCTTAATTAGTTTAGGAGTTATGGTATATTATCCACTGAAAGATTAATGGCATGCTTTCTAGTGAAGTATTGTATACCATAAGTTTAAAGTTGGACCAGATGCATTTTAGCCCTGAAAACTCATTAGCCATCTGACCCATTTGCACATATGGCAACAAAGTGAAGAATGTATGCAGTCAAACACACACAAACACTTCATCATCACAGGGCAGCTTCGTCTTAGGGCATGCCAGTAATATTTCTACTTGCGATAGCTACAAATATCACAGGAGGAGAGGTTTCAAACAGTGAACATGTAAATTCATACTGATTGGCAGAAATGACGATGGTGGTCTATAGTCTACCACTCTTCGATAGTTAAGCATCCATTTCTCTAAATCTCAGGTTTAAACTAACCTTTAGGCTAAAAGCACAAAAGCTCACCTTAAGAGTGGATATTTTTTCTGCTTTTGATTATTTTATATGCAAACTGCTTTTGTGACCCCAAAATCTTGTTCCCACTTACATTTAAAAGATTGTCATGTTCAATAGGAAGTTTTCATAGTCTAAGCATATTTTATATCCCTTTTTCAATTGACACTTGTATCAAAGTACCATCACTATCAAAATAAGCAATGTGTGCAATGATTCCCCAATGAGAAGATGTCCGCTGGACTTAATGAACTGGAATGGGTGCTATGGTTCAGATGGGAGCATTAGGCCATTGTGTATATATAGCTGGTACATGGTTGAGTGTGTCTGACACTGTGGAGCATGTTTTAACACTGGAGATTTTCAAATAGAGAACCTGCTTAGCAGGCACAAGAGCTTGTCTTCAATATCACATACAAAGCAAAGAAAAAGCAATAACACATACTCACTTAAGGATAAATATATTTCTGTTAAATTATAGGATTCAATGCATTAAAGAATTCAAGAAGAAAACTAGTGGATTAGGAATCTAATAAAACTTGATGGCTTTTGATTTTATGTTTTAGTTTAAAGTTATTTACTATAAATATTCTGCTCAAAACAGTTGGGTATTTAATGTTCTTTGTGCTTTTAAAATTAATTTCTGATTAACCAGTATACCGTGTAGGATCATATGTAATGAAATATTAATATTAGCTTTGTTATATAATTTATTTTAAAACCGATCTGACTCTTACGATGTTGATGATGTTGCCATTTACATTGGTAATGTTCACATCAGTAATTGCTGTATATTCCTTAGCACAACTAGGACTAATTCTTTATTGAAGCATCAGCCATTCTAAACAAAAAAGTAAGAATAATCTTGTGGCTAGGCAGAATGTTCCACAAAACCTTCAGGATCCTGCACATCTCCCTCCTCTCATGTTGACTTTCAGCTCACCAGGCATGAGTGTTGAGAAAGGTAGACAGAGAGTGGTACATGAGTAGTGGACAGAGGTGGAACTAAATATATGACAAGCGATCATGTCCTTACTAAGTGGGGCCAGCAGAGCATTGCGTAACATCTGGGAGGTCAAGCAGACTTTAACCCACACCCTGAACATGCCTGTTGGTCTCCAGGCAGTCCCCCACCATCAGCGTGCGGGCAGGGTCCACACTGAAGTCTTCCATGATGCACTGGAACATGTAAGGGCTGGACTCGCCCACCACCAGGGCATGGTGTCCCGAGGCTGTCTTTACCACAGTAGCCAGGCTTCCGGTACCGGGGGTTCTGCTTTTTTTTTTTAAATAAAATTACTGATTATTTTATTTATTTCCATTTCAAATGGTGTCCCCTTCCTTGTGTCCACTCTGAAAACTCCCCGCTCCAGTCCCCTCCCCTTTGCCTCTAAGAGGGTGTATGCCTATGCACCCACCCACTCCAGCCTCACCCCTCTACTATCACCTTCACTGGGGCAACAAGCTTCCACAGGACTAAGTGCCTCCCCTCCCACTGGCTTAGTGGGAGTCACGGCAGATGAGGCAGTCCTTTTTTTTTTTTTTCCGAAGAAGACCATAAGTAAAGAAGGAAAATATCAGAAAGATTTTTCATGGCCCCATACGGCCATCTACAAAAGGCATTGGATCCATCCAGACTCAGAAGAATTGCCTGGACCACCAGTAGCAAAACCTCAGTGTCACAGTGAGGCTATCTTCAAAGGAACCAAATAAAAAAGATGATGGAGTTTTTAAGGCTCCTGCACCACCACTCAAAATGATAAAAACTGTGACAATACCTACTGAGCCCTACGAAGAAATAGTTACTGCACCGAAATACAGAAAAGAAGACAAAGAATTATATACTATTGTTCAATGATGTGGCGGAATTTGGTGAAAATCAAGAGTTCACTGATGACGTTGAATACTTGTTAAGTGGCTTAAAGAGTACTCAGCCTCTAAGCACACGTTGCCTTAGTGGTGTCAGCTTGGCTACTAAATGTGCCATGCCCAGTTTTCGACTGCATCTGAGAGCACATGGAACAGTTGCAATGATCTTTAGAACTTTGGATGATTCCCAGCACCATCAGAATCTGTCCCTCTGTACAGCTGCTGTCATGTACATATTGAGTAGAGATCGTTTGAACAGGGATCTTGATAGGGCCAGTCTAGATCTCATGATTTAGCTTTTGGAGCTGGAACAAGGTACTCCTTCAGCTAAGCTACAGAATGAAAAAGATATGAGCAAGATCAAAGAAAAAAATCTGAAGACTCTGTGAAACTGTGCCCAATAAGCATCTTGATCTAGAAAATATAACGACTGGTCATTTAGCTATAGACATTGCTGTCCCTCACTTCCAGATGAGCAGGAGATTGGCTTAAAGACGAGCTCCAGCTTCTGGGTGGTCTGGATCATATTGTAGATAAAGAGTGTGTGGATCATTTAAGTAGAGATGAGGATGAAGAGTAACTAGTGGCCTCGTTATGGGGAGCAGAGAGATGTTTACAAGTTTTAGAGAGTGCATAATCCAGAGAATCAAAGCTACTTGAGAGCCTATAAAGATTCACGACTCATTATTTCATCAGCTAAAGCATTACAGCATTGTGAAGACCTGATTTAGCAGTGTAACCGAGCTGAGAACAGCATATGTATAGGAGAGAGTAAACCTCTGCCTTACCAGAATGTAACTAAGATGTGGGCAAAGCAGTAGAGGACTGCATGAGGCCCATCATTGGAGTATTACTCAATTTAACTAATGATAATGCGTGGGGCAGTACAAAGACACGAGAACATGAAGGACTCATAAGCACAGAGATGAACTGTGTCCTTCAGGTTCCAAAGTACCCACCTTAGGAGCAGAGATTTGATATTCGAGTGCTGGGATTGGGTCTACTGATAAACTTGGTGGAGTATAGTGCCCGGAATCGACACTGCCTTGTCAACATAGAAACATCCTGTTCCTTGGATTCCTCCTTCTCTAGTGGAGAAGGAGATCATAGTTTAAGGCTAGCTGGAGAAGTTCATGCTGTTCAGGCTTTAGTACAGCTATTTCTCGAAGGAGAGAGAGCAGCACAATTGGCAGAAAGTAAAACAGATGATTTGATCAAAGATGCTCCCACCATTCATCATGATAAGAGTGGAGAGTGGCAAGAAACAAGTGGAGAAATACAGTGGGTATCAACTGAAAAGACTAATGGTGCAGAGGAGAAGAAGAAGGAGGAGGATGAAGAACTCGACCTCAATAAAGCCCTTCAGCATGCTGGCAAACATATGGAGGATTGCATTGTGGCCTCCTACACAGCCCTGCTTCTTGGGTGTCTCTGCCAGGAAAGTCCAATCAATGTAACTACAGTAAGGGAATATCTTCCAGAAGGGTATTTCTCCATAATGACAGAGATGCTTAAAATTTTTCTTAAGCTTCATGAATCTTACCTGTGCTGTTGGAACAACAGGCCAGAAGTCTATCTCTAGAGTGATTGAATATTTGGAACATTGCTAGCTGCTTTATCTTCGCTTCTGGTGCTTGGCAATGTTGGAGCTATCCTTAGACAAAGAGAAAACATGCAAGAAGTCCTTGAAGATATACCAAGAACATTCATCAGTATCATTCGTGTTTGGATTTTTATGATCACCTGATTTCTTCATCATGCATTCTGCGTTTGCTAAATGACAGTTACTACATGAATCTGCAGCTATCAAAAATGAGGGAAAAGATTCAGGCTGTTAACAATCCCATGCAGTATTTATATGCACTTACTTGGCAGAGTCTACACCCTTCCCTTGTTTCCTTGATTAATTTCCGGCAAGGTTTAAAGGGGGAAATTTGTGCTGCTGTTAGTGCAATTGCTGTGAATGTTGAGCCACTATTGTCATGCCTGTCAGGTGCAAAGACAGCTTAGCTACTGAAGTATTGAATGTTCTGAGGACATTCTAGACAACAGCTTAGGTCCTTTTTCAGGCTCATTTGCTTTTGCTTTTTGTTGAATGATTTCAATCGTAAATAAAGCTTTTAATAATTTTGTGAAAAGAAAAAAAAAAGCCAGGCTGTGGTGGTACATGCCTTTAATCCCAGCACTTGGGAGGCAGAGGCAAGTGGATTTCTGAGTTCAAAGCCAGCCTTGTTTACAGAGTTCCAGGACAGCCAGGGCTACACAGAGAAACTAACTGAATGAATTTGGTTCCTTTGTAACTAACTGATCAAGCTGCCTGTTTACACTGGCTGCCAAGAAGGAGCACATGCAGTCTGAGTCAGTCTGATTCAGTGTTCTCTCCACATCAGTTTCCTGCCTCCCTCCCTGATCTTCGGACAGCATCCTATATCATCAGCCACCCCTGTGTGTCACAAAGTAGCAGCCACTAAGCAAGTATATTCCTTGAATTAGCACACCTGGGTGGGCCATGTGCACACCAAGGAAACAGGTGTTACAGGGAGCCCAGGCCAGGGTTTCCTCCCCATCTCTTAACTGTCTCCTTTCTTCAGTGAGACTGAGGAAAGCTGTTGGGGAGCCTGGTTACCTACTGAGGCAGGGGAGCTTACAGAGCCAGAGAGAGAAGGCTGTGAAAGCTGTGGAGTAAGGCTGGAAACCAGCCTCCTGCCCTAAGATTCCACACTGCAAGGGGTGTAATTTTAAAAAAGAACTTCAAGCTGTTAACACTCACAAGGGTTACACTACTGGAAAGGAAGTAGCCACATCCAAACAGGATGTAATGTTCTACAACTTTCCCTTTAAAAGTTGAAGAGGTAGCATGTGCGTTCAATAGGTGTATAATCCAGATATTTGTGCTCAATAGGTATATAATCCAGATATGCTCCAGAGTTCTGAGAGTCTTCCATGAAAGGTTAACTAGAAGGTAGTATATTTTTTATATTTTTGTAACAATTGGCTTTTTTCATGGGGGGCAGGGTGGAGGTGGAAGGGTTAGTATTTATAGCCCTAACAAGTCCAATAATTTTTATAAGTGTCTTCAGATTATAAATAATCCTCCAAATTTTGCAATGTTTACAAGATTTTTTTTTAAGATGACAAATATGCTTGATTTGCTTTTTAAATAAAAGTTTAGCTGTTCTAAGAGATTAACTTCAAGTAGGATTGCTAGTTATGGTAGTTTGTTCCCATGCCTTTTCTGTTTCCAGCATGACTCGAGTGGAGTGTGGGTGGGGCTGTGGAAGCCTGGCCAGGCTGGACCTGGACAGCCACACCTCAGACATTGTTTCCATTTGGATGTGAGCAGGCACAGGCCTACATGCTCTTTGCTACTTAACCTCTATCAGTTCTTCTGCCTCCTTAGCATGGGTCCTTGTAAGAGCCGGTGCTAGGAAGCTCTGAACAATAAAATACTTCCAGAGTGGTGAAAAACAAAACAAAACAAAACAAAAACAAAAAACCCTGACTCCAAGCAATGACAGGATGTTAAAGAAGGAAAACTGTAGGCATAATTTTCTCTCAACCTACTTAATAAGGATTCAACATCTCCTCTAGCCCACAACACATCAAAGGTAGTGGAAAAAAAAAGTTATTAGGATATGGGGAAAGTAGACCTGTTTAAGAATCATTCTTTGGGGTCAGGTCCAATCTTGATTGTCAGGATATCAACAGTCCAGTCCTCTAGCAAAACACTAACATGAATCAGCAGCAGCAATCCAGTTCACTCAACAATCACACTGATGTATTAGCAGCTGCCGACCAGTCCACTCAGCAGACTTCACACAGGAATCAGCAAAGGCAGTTCAATACAGAAGAAACTGCAAGGCTCACCAACCTGCCCAAGTCTGGAAGGGGCAATTTCATTGCCCGGGGACAAATGATGTTCATGGCCTGGGCTGTGGCCTGAGGCAATGTATAAAAGTAACTTTTTTTTTTACCTGATGTAATTGTCATTCCAGAGGCAGTAATTTATTTTTTTTGAGCAGTAAGCTCAATAAATTCATCCCCTCTAACTCTTTGTGAACCCTTGGTAGCTGGTTCAATTAAGCTATTCTTGCCCAACTATCCTATAAGATGACTTTTTTAATCTTACCTCTCTAAGCTTTTCACTGAATTTCTCTTTTTGGCCTGAAAGAAACTCTGGCAATCACTTGTAAACTGGCTCCTTGTCATTCTCTGGCCCATTCTCTCTTCACCTGTGTCTAGCGTCTTCTCTCTGTAACCTGTCCCTGTAAAACTGTTCCTGTAAAAACTGCCTCTAAATGTCATGAACTCTACTCCCTTCTCGGCCCTCTCAACTCACTGACTCAACCAAAGACTCAACCAAACTGACTGACAAGAATTCAGAGACCTGAATGCCTCTGTCTACTGAGGGCTGGGATTAAAGATGTGTGCTCTCCTGCCTAGACCTAAGTGCTTTTTAACTGAAACTTACTCTACACTAGGCTGGCTTTGAATTCAGAGATTTGTTTGCCTCCCTCTCCTGGGATTAAAAGCATTTCGGTATTCCAGCAAGATCACACAAACATAGAACACATCTTTGGATGTGATCCCTTGACAGAGCAGGCATGTTACTGGATTAAAATTCTGCTACACCATGTTAGTGTCTGTGGTCCCTACTGCCACAGAAGCTGTATCCATGGTATATGTTTCTGTGTAGCTACCCAGTGGCCACATGTATGAGTGGGTTTTCTGGAATGGGGTCAAGGTCCTAAAAAATAATTTTGGGGTACCAGAACCGCGGGAAGAGTTTGTAAAAATTAGACCAACACATGACGTATTCATTCAATTCTCTTTGTTACAAGCAAATAGGTAGCATAGGTAAGGCAAAACCCCTCCCCCAAGTTCATCTGCAAATTGGCCCAATCAGCAACTTTTTCTTCAGTCTCTGGAGGCAGGACTTCCGGCATAACTGGAACTCGGAGAGAGGTGTGGCGATTAGCAGGAAGTGAGCAGAGAGGCGTGGTTATCTGTGGTAAGGCCGGGTCTGAAGAATCAGCCCTTCGCTGAAGGAGGGTGACATTTCTGCAGGAGGCTATATTGATGTTTCTTGTCTTTGTTATCACCAAAGGCCTTGTGGATGTCCATTATCTGTGCTCCCACTTAAAGCCAGGTGTCTGTAGTCTTCACTGAATCAAGGGCCAGAGGCTTTGATGATATTGCCATGAAAGAGCATGCTGGGGTCCATGGTTTTGATGTCATCAAAAAACAATGTAGAAATCCATGATCTGTTCTGCTAACTAGAAAGGACAAACTTATTTTTCGGTAGTATTGCTGACTGCAGACTTATAGTAAAGAATGAGCCGGGCAGTGGTGGCACACACCTTTAATCCCAGCACTTGGGAGGCAGAGGCAGGCAGATTTCT
>NW_022196897.1:34119547-34155520 GCF_008632895.1 Mastomys coucha
AAAAAAAAAAAAAAAAAAAAAAAAAGAGAATGAGAGACATAGAGAGCTTCTGTGACAACCCCTGCCCCTACAAAAAGGACAGCCTAGAAAAGAAGCCATTGAAAATAATTCCTTAAAATAATGATAGAGATGCTGAAGTGTACCTTTCCACAGTTGATGGGTTATAGCTGGGGTAGGGATGAGGAAGGCTTCAGCTTTCTTTAAGGTGCTGGCCACTGGGACTTTGACCTTGTTCCAGTGAGTATATGGGCAACACAATTGAACCTAGTATAGTATTTTTATTTTTTTTTCTTTTCTTTTTGTTTTTCTTCTTTTTGTGAGGAGGACTAGGAAGTAAATGTAATCATGATGCATTATGTATAATTCCCAAATAATCAAAAAAAATACAATGTTGAGAAAAACTATAAAAGTTAAAAGACATAATGGTGAGATTCTTGGCCTGGCCTCTGAAGACACAGGTACAGATGGGCTTTAACAATGCTCAGGAGCTGACAAAAGGAAGAGTTATTTTCTCTATATAAATATGAATAAATAAATGGTAATTTGACTTGCTATCTCTTGCACTTTTCAAATGTAATGAATAGGACTGATGATAATTACTAAGTTTCATATTATAATCACAAAGTTTCTTACATGATGTTAATAAAAACTTGAGATATTATCTCACTTTTTCTATGGGTAATTTAGGATAAGAATTGTTTATTTGCTGATTATGAGTGTTGATTCTTATAGAAGATCTAAAAGGAGTGGTGAAATTTGTTGAAACAAAATGACTGAGAGAAAAGAATACACCACAAAATATAAAAGAAAAACTCATAGCCTTTTATGCTTTAAATATAATTTACAAATTTTCATATAAATGTATTTTCTCTAATTACTCTCCTTATAAAGAGAATAATAAAAGGTTGAAGTTTACCAAGTATTCACCTAGTGAAAGAATTATAAAATTTGTATTAGGATAATGCATCCATGTGGCATCATTTAATTAAACAATTATATAGATATTTTTAACTAGTGTTATATTGACACTACACACATTATATGAATGATTCATGTTCCAGAATGTTTACCTATAAGTAAAATTCTATTTTCATTTTATATTATTTATTGAAATCATATTATAAATTTATTATTCTCCCCTTTCCTTAATTCATTCCAAACCTTCCCATATGCATACTTCTTGGTATTTGCCAATTTCAGTGCTTTTCCTCCCCATTAATTCTTGGTTTACACACTCACATACACAAACAGATAGTTATAGATATAAAGATGTATGGATAAATAGAAGATAGATAATACAAACTGCTAGGTGTGTATAATTTTACCTGTGTGTATGTTTTCATTTGGTAAAACCTTTGCAGGTTAAACCATTTCTTTAGTTTGATTACTGTTGCTGCAACTAGTAACTTACTACAAAACAGCATAGGAGATGAAAGCATAGATTTCACTTAAAATTCAAGATAGTAGCACATCACTTTTAGGATGTCCGGGTAGGCTTTCCAACATATCCAGTTTGCCTTGCTTTTGCTTAGTGTTGGACCTGCATTCTCTACTACTGTCATCCACAGACCATGCCTACAGGTCAAATGATATAGATATTTCTGCATTAATAATTTCAGGTTGAGTCAATTGATATTAAAATTAAGCAGAACAAATATTTTCTTAAATATTGTTTATAATAAAGTAAAATAATAAATACAAGTAAGAGAATAATGTTAGAAGGGAAATAAAGGGAAAGTCTAGAATATATCAAATTATAGTCTATATATTTTATTAATATACCTAAGAAATAGTTTGACAACAGCCGTTCTTGAGGTCAGTGCCATCCAATACAAACTTAGTGTTTTAATTTTTAATATTGTTTGTTAAGAGGAGAATTGGCTACTTAGTGCAATTTTATTAAGAACAAATAGACAAATATAACAAAAATATAACAAAATAATAGAACTAATAATAAAATATCTGAAAACACCTTTTACTTATCAAATATTCTTAACATTTTTAGCACCCTGATATTAAATTTCAGGCTGTAGCCCATGGTAAAGAGTGGCTTTGTCATTTCTTTAATTATGTTTTTAAGAAAGTCATTAATTGAATGTGTTCCTCTCCATTTCAGCTAGATTGGCTGGCCAGCAAGTGTCTATAAGAAACAGATTTGTGAGATGGTCACATGTATCCTTGAGGTGATCTGCCATTGTTCTTCTCTGTATGAGATCCAGAGGTGCTCAACTGAAGAAATTATGTCTGATGTTCATGATTGGACCTACTAGTAGCAAGTGTCTAATGTCAATACTGTGTCATCAATGATAAGATACAGGTATTTATGGAGTAGGCAGCATAGACAATGCAATTATTAGAATGTTCTCACTTGTGTAGAAGATTGGCACCAAGTCATTAACCAGAATGTTTCCAGAAGTAAAAGATTTATAATATGACTTTATTTTTGTTCAATATTATAAAAGGAAACTCCAGAGCAAATTATTGAAAGGCTGCTTTAAATCATAACAAAGGAAAACCATAGTCCCTTGAACTAATATCCAGATGAGTTAGTTTTTAGGCCCAGAATCCTTGAGTGAAAAAGAGAACCAGTTTTGATGCAAACAATGGCTGTAACATTTGACTTATGTAATCCATGACCTTTGACTAGGGTAACAGTTCATTTGGGACAAGGAGATAATCAGACCTTTCAGGGCCTACTAGAGACTGTCTCTGACTAGATAGAAATTCTGGGCATACCCAAGAAACATTATAGTCCTCCAGGTAAGATCTCATGGTGGCCAAATGATCAAGGTACAAGTCACACTGTGCCCAGTGGCTTGCAGCTTTTGGCCTGTGGTGATTTACCCAATCCCAAAAGTATAACTTGTCTATATATAAGCTCAGTAGAAACCACGAAGCATGTCTCTACTAGGAACTATAGTAAAAACAAACAAGCAAACAAACAAAAACTAAAATCAGCTCTACAGTGCCAATATCAGAAGCTGGAGATATTCCAGAAATTACTGCTCTCATCAAGGAATTAACTATACAAAGGTTATTGTTCTTGACATATCACCTTTAGCACTCCTACTGGGCCTCTACAGTAGGATTATAGAGAAGGGTTGTTGATTACAAGAAACTTACTCTACTAGAACTTTCAATTGGACATGTTGCACCAGATGTGGTTTTCTTCCTTTTGTAGATTAGCATATTTCCTAGAACCTGGTACATATACATTGACTGTCTAAAACTTTGAGCTCCACATATCTTCTTGTTTCTTTTGTGGTGCTGTGACAAATACCATAACATAGAGAACCATAAGAGAGAAAACATATATTTGTATAAAGTTCCAGCCTTAGCACAAGGAGGTCCTGAGAAAGGTGGGAGTGGAAGCAGCAATGATTCAATATTGACTTGGCGTCAGGAGTGGATGCAAGCTGTCAGATTTAGTCCTCTCTATTTGCTCATCATTCTTCTTTCTCCTTTTTTCCATCTCCCATCTCATTCTTTTGCCTTTTCTCTTTTCATTCTTTTGCCTTCTTCCCTCTCACTCATTTTGATTTCATCCTTTTCATTAATTTTCCTTCTCCCTACCAGAGAGCCTGAACCCAGTCTTTTATTTACTAAAGCTACATCATCAAGGCATTAAACATTGTAAATAATTTTTTTTGAAATCTTTATATTTACATAGATTTTTATCACTTCTGGATCATTATTCCCAACCCCTGCTTTTCTTACAACAGAAACTAAGCATAAAATAAAATCACATTTTGTTATAGTTTTTACACAGCTTGTTCTTCACAGGTCTCTGGGCACAGTTCTTGGAGTTTCCTAGTACAGCAGGCAACAGTCTTTAGGAATTAGTTCATGTTAGAACAGAAAAGTGGCAGACTACTAGGGTTAGAATTATTTCTTACAACATTTTAAAATTTATACAAGTAAACCAACTAGCTCTCTCTAATATCTCTCTAGGTATTGTTGTCCTCAATCCTTCAAGTAGCTAGGAACACAAAGTAGTAAATTTTTATATGCTTATACATCATGTTTTAATTCTCTAATTTTGTTTCCTCATCCTAGCAATTCCATAGCCTCGTGTACTCTCCTTCTAGTACTATTTATTTCTAAATATATGTCTTTATCCTATAAGATAAATCTATCCATCATTTGTTTGCTTTTTATATATTCCTTCTTTTCCTAGTTATACCTTTTCTTCTGAGACTACTTTAACTCTCTTTGATGTCCCCAAGTTTACCCTGGTTAATTAATGAACCAGTCATTGGTCCAGAGGGTGCAAATTTCTCCTCATAATTTGAAATTCAAGACATAGAATGAACTTTTTCTACAAAGGACCATGTAGGCTTTTATGGCCTCTGTGTTTATGTTGTCTAGATCCTTTCCCATGGCCCTAAAGGATAAGAAGAAGGCCTGTTCCTTGTTCTTCACAGCCTCATGACCACTTCAATTCCTTATTTGCAAGAACAACATGTATTTCATTTATTAGGGCATGATTAGCTCTGAGTAATGGGGGAAGTATATTCCCCCAATAGAGAGATTGAAAGTAAAATAGAAAAGATATTAGATCAGTTTCATGAGAAGAGCAGCCATCAGCACACTTGGGGTTCATGGGGATCAATGTCCTGTCAATGCTCTGGGAGCAGGAACTGTGTCACACAGCCTTGCCTAACCTGGCATATTTGGCTTGTGTTTGCAAGTCATATTCCATCAGTGAGAAAATTCAGGGATACAATTCAAGCAGGAAGTTAATCAGAAACCAGGGAACAACTGTTGTGGGGTTTTTTGTTGTTTTGTTTTGTTTCAATTTTTTTCCAGCTTGGTCACACTTATACTTAGTAGGAGTTCTTATAGATTCCAGCAAAAACTCCCCACTGAAAGCAAACATTACAGTGGACTGGGATAGCATATATCAATTAAGGATCAAGATAACACCAAAGACTTACCCAGAGGACAATTGATGCTTCTCTTAGATGACTGTAGGCTGCATCAAGTTGATATTTAAAGATAACTAAGACATTACCCTTCCATAAAAACCACCAGAGACATTTTGCTTTTGGAAAAGCCAGCAGTACGTTTTTATGGTTTTACTTTAGTAGCATATTAATTCTATGATCTGTGGCATTACTTAATTCATAAGAATCTTGATCATTTATCTCAACAAAAACATGTTATATTGGTTCACTTTGTTGATAACATTATGGTGACTGAACTAAGCATGAATTTGTAATATTTCTGGGATGGTTGAAAAAATATAAATAAGCAGATGATATAAAATAAATCTGTGAAAAATTCAAGGGGGTTCTACCCTAGTTGAATTTACAATTGTCTCCTGGTATGGGGCATATAAACATTTACATACTACTTTTAAGTGAATAAGTTGTATTTGGACCTTCTTTCCACTGAAGATTAATCACAACATGCAGTAGGTCTATATATTTTTAGAGAGCATTTGTCAGTTGAATATATTTAGTTCATATACCAAATTACTTAGGAAAATGCTTGATCCTAGATTGATCCTAGAACAAGAGGAAGCCACATCTGGTATAAGATCCTTTCTGGACTACAATTTGGGTTATATGATCCCCAGTACCAGCTTCAATGGTACTGTGGTGTCAGTGGCAGACAGGGATACTGTTTTAAGCCTTTGACAAATCCCCATAGGCAAAGCACAACATAGACTATTGGCAGTTTTGAAGAAGGCCTTGAGGATATCTGAGGTCCACTAATCTTTCATTGAAATACAGCTTGTGACTTGCTAGTGAGCCTTAGTGGAAACTGAACTTTATCGATGAAGCATCACATAAACATAAAACCTGAGTTGCCTGTCAGGACATGTATTATCTGATTTACACGTTTTTATCAGTAACAGTATATGTTCTGCAATTATTTTTTTAAGAAAGTTCAGTTTGGGGGATTCAAAATCTGTCTTATAAAAATATACCAAATGATTTTTTTTCATATTTTCTCCTACTTGTTATTTAATTTGAGAATAATTTATATTATTCTTAAGCAAAAACCAAACAGGCAAATCACTCAAGTACCAGTTTTGTTTCTATATTTCTTCAAGACGTACTTTTACGTAAAATTAATGCTTCAGTCCCCAAAGCAGCTTGTTCACCTTACCACTGGGTAGCCCGTACATTTCCTCTTGATGTCATCATTACAGTTTGGTGTTCAGGAGGGAAGTTGTGTCTGAACTTATCACTCAAATAAACAGGAGATTAACACTGCTTATTGCAGGCTAGTCTTGAGTAACATTTTTGAATATTGTTTGCTTTTGAATGTAAGAAAATAAAACCATCATTCCTATTATGTGGCTCCAATGACATCACATGAAACTACTAGTAGTTTTGTTCAGTATTATATTTGCACGAAATAAATGTTAAGCAAAACTGATGTATAATATCTTACAACTAAATCAGATAACATGCTAAAATTTTGTCCCTAAAGAAAATAGATTCTCCTTCTCTGAGCAACCATTAAGTACCTGTAGATCATCCCTATTGCGCAGGACCTTGTGAAATTCCTCATATACATGTTAGCAATTTGACTGCAATGGGCCATTATATAGGACTTTTTAAAGCAACCTTGTTGTGGAGACTTCATGGGTGCAGTCTAGAAGATAGTCTCTTTCTGCTGCCATCCTGGTCTGCACAAGTCTTTTCAACCCTGCTTTCAGAATAGCTCCCAAACTTTACAAATATGGCTCTCATTGTAGAGGTACTAACTGGGGGCTAGAAACCACGTGGTAACTTATCCTCTACTTTTGGATGCATTGTAGATCTCTGTCATAGCCATATCTCCTGAAAAAGTAGCTTCCTTGATGAGGAGTCTGAGACACAATAGTAAATATTTAGACTATAGTTATAATAAAGTAAGTAGCTATACTGACTTGAGAAAATGGCAGTAGTAGGTTCTTCTTCCTATGGTCATGACCTATAAACCATAGATAGTTGGCTAAGTTTAGAGTATTAGATAGGGATTTTCTCCTAGTTATGAAACTCACTATTCAATATGTTATCCCCACCATATACATGGCACTATTTCAGCATTGGGACTACCTTGCCAAACTGGTGACTTTTGAGTTTTGTAGTGTTTACAGCTAGGTAAGACTATTGATTTCTTTCCTTCCTTGACAGTTTTAGTAGTACCTACTAATGCTATGAGAGCTAGTCGTCAAGGAGTAGGATTAAGATCCAGCTGTATTCTTCCAAGCCTTGTGTCTGGAGTGTGTGGTATCTTCAGAAGTAGGTTCTTAGGAATCTCTTAAGTTTTCATGAATTTGTTTAATTTCTGGAGGTTATTTTATTATTGGACTTAAGCTTTATTACACTAGATTGTCCTGTTTTGTACATGCAATTATTTAAACTTTCTGGATTTAATGAGGGTCTTATTTCATGTATTTTATTCTATAGAAAATCATGAAGTGTTGAGTAGAATATGTATTATTTTGTATTTGGGTGAAACATTTTATAGATATCTATCTGTTAGTTCTATCTGATATATAATACAATGTGATTTAATTTCAATGAATTTTTGTTTATGTTAGATCCAGATGGCATACCTGTAGGAAAAAGTAGGGTGCTGAATTCATCCACTATTGCTTAGTTATGATTTATTCATGTCTTAATATTTAGTAAGATTTTATAAAATTATATTTACCAAAGTTTTCCATATATTTGTTTAGGATTGTAATGCCTTCTTGGTTCTCTTGATCAAAATGATGTATACTTTTTTTTAAAGATTTTTTCTGACTAATGTTAGTTTTAAGTCTAACTTACCTGATTTAATATAGACATATCTGTTTGTTTCCTGGTTCAACCGCTTAAAATGCTTTCTTCTACAACTTCAATCTATGGTGGCATCTATCATTGGAGGTAACATAATACTGTATATTTAACAAAAATGGATATTTTCATTTTAACAATTTTCTACGAATACTTTGAGAATTCTATACAATTGTAGTTTGAACATATTCACCTCTCTCCACCAACATCATCCTTAACCTCCATATATCCACCCAGTCCTTCTCACCAATGTGTAATTCACTTTTACATTTGTCCTTGGTCAGTTCCAGATTGTTTTGCCCAATTAGTCTTGGAAGAAGTTGACCTAATGCAGATTATATCATTAAAAACACCTGGCTCTTTTCCACCCAGAAGCCATCAAATTTCAATTGCTCCTCAGCTTACAGTAAGATTTTATGATCACCTTTGTTTCTTTGTGCTGGGATTTTTTGTCTTGCCTGAGTGTACACAGGCCACGTTATGCTATCATAATCAAGGTGGGCCTATATGTGCACCTTCCCTGTTGTGCATAAAAAACACTGTTTTCCTGATATTATTTTTTTATCTACACTCTTATAATCTTTCCACTCCCTCTTCCACAAAGATCCCTGAGCAATGAATGCATGAAATGACATTATATGTGTGTCCCATTTAGTACAAAGCACTCCAGAGTTTATTCTCTGCATGTTCATCAGTTGAGGTTCTCTGTGTTAATTGCTATCTACTGCGAGTAAAGGCTTCTCTGATGTAGGATAAGGGATGCTCTGATCTATGGGTACAGCAAAAGGCCATTAGAATAACAGCACTGTGTAATTTCCTAGGACCTAGGCCCTATCTACCCATAAGCTCTTTGTACCTTTATAACACTATGTCATGTTTTCATCCATCTCATAGAGTAATGCTTAGAACCAATATGAAATTTGTTCTTAAAATTGTAAGTTTTTTCCCTGTGATTCTCTTGAAGGTTTGGTCTATAACACTATTTTTTCATTTCTTCTATGACTTGAATTTAGAATTTATAGTTTTTCTCTTTTCATAGTGTCTCAAAGTTCATGCAAATTCTTTACATGTGTGTTTGAAGATTTATCATACATTTAAATAGTTGCCCAATTCCTCTAGTTTATTTTCAAGTACTAGTATTAATGTTCTGCTTGATCAACTTTTTAAAAATCTTTTATTTATTTTAAACTCCAGATTTTATTCCCCTCCCAGTCTACCCTCTCTCTGTTCCACATCCCATAACACCTCCCCACATAGCCCTGTCTCCAGGAGGATGTCCCTACCCCCAACACCCACCACACCAGACTTTTAAGCTCAGTGGGGCCTCCAGTCTCTTGAGGGTTAGGTACATCTTCTCTGACTAAACACAGACCCTGCAGTCCTCTGCTGTATATGTGGTGAGGGAGGGCCTCATATCAGCTGGTGAATGCTGCCTGGTTTGTGGTCTAGTGTCTGAGAGATTTCAGGGATCCAAGTTAATTGAGACTGCTGGTCCTCCTACAGGGTTGCCTTCCTCCTCAGCTTCTTCCAACTTCCCCTAATTCAACCACATGGGTCAGCTGCTTCTGTCCATTGGTTGAGTGCAAATATCTGCGTCTGTCTCTTTCAGCTGCTTGTTGTATCTTTCAGAGGGCAGTCATGCTAGGCCCCATTTTGTGAGCACTCCATAGCCTTAGTCATAGTGTCAGGCCTTGGGGCCTTTCCCTTGAGCTGGTCCTGTTACTGGACCTTTTCCTCAGGCACCTCTCCATTTCTATCCCTGCAGTTCTTTTAGATAGGAATAGTTATGGGTCATAGTTTTGATGGTGGGATGGCAACCCCATCCCTACCTTGATACCCTGACTTTCTGCTAGAGGTGGGCTCTAACATTTCCTTCTCCTCTCTGTAGGGCATTTCATCTAAGTTGAGTTCTGAGAGTCTCTCACCTTCCAGGTCTCTGGTACATTCTGGAGGGTTCCCTCAACCTCCTACCTCCCAAAAGTGCATGTTTCCATTCTTTCTGCTGGTCCTCAGAGCTTCAGTCCTTTTTCCCCACCCAATACCAGATGATGTTTCTCTTCCCCACACACCCATTCCATTTTCCTCCCAGGTCCCTCCCTCCCCTCCCCACTTCTGATTGCTTTCTTCTCCCTCCCAAGTGGGACTGAGGCATCCTTACTTGGGCTCTTTAGCTTGTTGACCTTTTTGAGTTCTGTGGACTGTATCTTGGATATTCTGCATCATTTTTACCTTTCTAATATCCACTTATTAGTGAGTACATAGCATGCATGTCCTTTTGGGTCTGAGTTACCTCACTCAGAATGATATTTTCTAATTCCATCCATTTGCTTGCAAAATTAAGGATGTCCTCATGCTTAATAACTGAGTAGTAGTATTCCATTATGTAAATGAACCACATTTTCTGTATCCATTCTTCTGCCATGGGACATCTGGGTTGTTTCTAGTTTCTGGCTACCACAAACAGGGTTGCTATGAACATAGTGGAACATGTGCCCCTGTGGCATGGTGGGGCATCTTTTGGGTATATTCCCAAGAGCGGTATTGCTGTGTCTTCAGGTAGATCTATTTCCAATTTTCTGAGGATCCATTCTTTACTGAGAATAATTTATCATGAGTTTTCATATTGGTTTATTGAACATATGTAATTCCATCTTTTTTTAGTATTAGTTTTGTCAGTATTTTGATTTTTTTATTGAATTCACCTTTTAAAGTCTGGATTGTTCTCATCATTTTATTCAGTCATTTATTTCTGTTTTCTTGAATTTCAATTGGTTATTTAATCCTATACTCTCTTGTATTGAAGGTTTTGTTTCATCTTTAAATTTTTTGAATTCTATTATTTTTATATTTTTCTTTTAGTTTTTTTTTTTGTTCTGTGGTTCACAAAGGTAATTTCCATTGTTAAATATTTCTATAGGACTCATGATTTTTGAGGGGAACATACTATATTGTCCTTCAATATTGCTTGTGGTTTGTTATGTGACCTGCATATGTGGATTTATTTTATTGGTGTTCAATTATTATAGCCAACCTTCTTGACTGATAAGTTTTGCTGTGTTTTGAACAGCAAAATTTAATTACTAAAAGACAATGTTTTTAACTTCAGATCAAGTGTGAAGAGCTTCTTGGTAGTCTGTCAGGTATGTAATGTGATGTTTTTTTGGAGAGACTAGCTTGGTTTCAACTCAGTGGGAGAGTCTTGGTACAGGTCTGGATCCCTGAGCCACCTTGAAAATCAAATAGCTCTTAGGATTCTACCAAACCCAGAAAAATGTAAAATCCTTCTTACATTCTATTCACACTTTCTAATAATGCTTTTTTGACCATTGCTATTATATTTTACATGTGCATTCACTTTCAAATCATCATAAAATTATTACTATACAAAATTAAATTCATATTGTTTTAGAAATTAGTTACAATTTTTGATTCCCATTTACACTTTTAATTAAACATTTTAAAATTTTTAAATTTTATTATTTTATATATATTGGCATTTACATTACATATGTGTGTGTGTGTGTGTGTGTGTATCTGTGTGTGTGTGCGTAAGGTCTGTAGCTGAAGTTACAGACAGTTGTGAGCTGCCATGTACATGCTGGGAATTGAACCTGGGCCCGTTGAAAGAACAGCCAGTGCTGTTAACTGCTGAGCCATCTCTCCAGTCCCTTAAATTCATTCTGCATATTAATCCCTCAGGAGGCAATTCAGCATCATGGAATTTGAAGCTTGAACCCCTGTTTCCATGCTTTTGACCTTAAATTTTACTTTAAATTTCACCAACCAAAGAGTACACATGGTGGGACTCATGGCTCCAACAACATATGTAGCAGAGGATGGCCTAATCAGTCATCAATTGGAGGAGAGGCCCTTTGTCCTGTGAAGGTTCTATGTCCCAGTGTAGGGGAATGCCAAGGCTTGGATTTGGGAGAGGGTGGGTTGTTGAGCAGGAGGAGTGGGGAGGGAACAGGGTTTATTTTGTTGTTATTTTTGTTTTTGTTTTTTGTTTTTTGGGTTCTTTTGGAGGGGAAACCGGGGAAGGAGATATCATTTGAAATATAAATAAAGTAAATGTCTAATAAAAAAAAGAATATTTGCACTGGGCAGAGTGATTTTAGGCTGTTAATACTTCCTACGCTTTTTAACTTTTGATACTGAGTAGATTCCATTCTAATGTCTTCTAAGTTCTGCTGTTTCTCAGGCTCAAGTGAATAACAGAACTATGTCCAACTTCTCCCAAGATAGGATACATTTCTTGTGTATTTTTTCTTGTTTTCTAATTGTTCTTCACAAGTTATTGGTTCCCAGATATAAGCCATCACATTATAATTCAGAGAAGAATCATTTAAAATCAACTTTTAGTCACAAACTAAAAGAATATATCAAATTTTATTTTATTTTATTAATTATGTGTCTAACTTTGATGACTTAGAATGAACAGATACATTTAATTTGTATACATATTACTTCACAGAAGTTAGAATTTGTCATTATGTTAGGACCTTATATTTTGAAAGAAATAATTTTGATAAACTCTCTTAATCACAACCAAAAATTCTTATCATTGAGGAAGCAGAAATAACTATGCATTAAGTAACATAAAAACTAAATTATTTATATGTGTAGATAAATATTTTTACAATGCTTTCAAAGGTTATACCAAATAAATAGTGTAAAATACTATAAATGTTAAATATGATCATCAATTTTGAGAATTTACCTAGAACATTTTCATGAAGAAGTATATTTTACTTAAGGAAATAAAACTAACCATGTTTTAAATTTAAGGCAAATCCGTGTTTGTGAATAAGAATGGAACCTTTGTCTTCCTATGAAAACTGAAAATGAAAATGAAGAAACACACAGATGAAAAGCAGTAAGCAGAGAAGGGGAAGACAGGGAACCTGCTATGGATTGGAAACTGCTATTCAAACCAAAAGGCTTCAAAGCATGAATAAATGCTGGCGAATGTTCAGCACTGCATTTCTTCCTTACCAAATGACATGCTCTAGAGGAATACTTTGTTGCTCATAAGAGCATCTCTCAGTTTAGGGGTTGAGTATGTTCTAGAGTGTTACTCCAGAAGACAGTTTGCTGCCTGAGATGAAACGGAGCATTGGACATAATACCTTGAAATTCAAAAAGCCACTGCAGGCACTAAATGCAGTTTTTATGCTTCTGCAGGAGAGAAAATCTTCTGAGGAACTGCCACAGTGGCTGTTACCAGCTAGCAATTCCACCAGCAATGGAGGAGTGTTCCTTTATCTCCACATCCTTTCCAGCATCTGTTGGCACCTGAATTTTGATTTTAACAATTCTGATTTGAGTAAGGTGAATCTCAGGATCATTTTGATTTGCATTTCCCTTATGACTAGGGATGTTGAACATTACTATAGGAGCTTCTCAATCATTCCAGATTTTTCAGTTGAGAATTCTTTGTTTAGCTCTGTACACCATTTTTAATAGGGTTAGTTGGTTATCTGGAGTCTAACTTCTTGAGTTCTTTGTCTATATTGGATATTAGCCCTCTATCATATGTAGGCTTGATAAATATCTTTTCCCAATTTGTAAGTTGCTATTTTGTCCTATTGACAGTGTCCTTTGCCTCACAGAATCTTTGAAATTTTTTGAGGACCCATTTGTCCATTGTTGGTCTTAGAGCCTGAGCCATTGGTGCTCTGTTCAGCCCCTGTGCCCATGTTCCCGAGGCTCTTTTCTATTGTTCTTCTATTATATTCAGCATATCTGGTTTTATATGGAGATCCTAAATCCACTTGGAGTTGAGCTTTTTACAAGGAGATCAAAATGGATCACTTTGAATTCTTCTACATGCTGTCCACCACTTGAACCAGCACCATTTTTTTTTTAACATGCTGTCTTTTATCCATTAGATGGTCATGGATTCTTTTTTAAAGATCCAACGACCTTAGGTGTATGGGTTCATTTTTGGATCTTCAGTTCTATTCCCTTGAACTTCCTGTCTGTTTCTGTTCCAATACCATGCAGTTTTTATCACTATTGATAAAATAGTGACAGTTTTGGTGATTTCCCCAAAATTTCTTTTATTGTTGAGAATAGGTTTTGCTAAAGAAGAAGGAAGACCAAACTCTGGGTGCTTCAGTCCTTCTTAGAAGGGAGAACAAAATAATCACAAGAGGTAGAAGGAGGGAGGGACCTAGGAGGGAGAGAGGAGAGGGAAGGAAAATAGGGTGGGCAGGGTCAGGTATGGGAAGAAACAGGAGAAAAGTACAGAGGGTCAGGAAATTGAACAGAAATATGTAGGAGTGGGGGATGGGGATCTGGGGTTAGCTACTAGAAAATCCCCGATGCCTGGGAAGCAATAGGTTCTAAGGACCTAACAGGGATGACATTAGCAGTAATACCCAACAAAGAGGAGATATAACCTGTGAAGACCACCTCCAGCAGATAGGTACAGCCCCCAGTACAGGTGTAGGATCACCCACTAATCTCAAAATTTTTAACCTAGAATTATTCCTGTCTAAAGGAAATGCAGGGATAAAAACTGGAACAGAGACTGAATGAAAGGCCATCCAAAGATTGCCCCACCTAGGGATCCATCCTATCTGCAGACACCAAACCCCAACACTATTGCTGATGCCAAAAAGCACTTGCTGACAGGTGCCTGGTCTAGCTGCCCCCTGAGAGTCTCTGCCAGCACCTGACCAATACAGAAGCAAACACTTCCAGCCAACCATTGGACTGAGCCTGCGGATCCCAAAGGAAGAGTTAGGAGAAGGCCTGAAGGAGCTGAATGTGATTGCAAGCTTATAGAAAGAATAACAATATCAACTAACCAGATCACCCAGAGCTCCCAGGGACTAAACTATCAACCAAAGAATATACATGGAGGGATCCAAGGCTCCAGCTACATATGCAGCAGGGGATTGCCTTATCTGCATCAGTGGGAACGGAGGCCCTTGGTCCTGTGGAGGATTTATACTCCAGCATAGGGGGATGCTAGAGCAGTGAGGCAGAAGTGGGTGGGTGTGTACCCTCATAGAGGACAAAGAAGGAGAATGGGATAGGGATTTGTGGAGGGGAAACAAGGAAGGAAGACAACATTTGAAATGCAAACAAATAAATTAACCAATAAGAGAGAAAGAGAGAGAGTGGGGGTAGGGAGAGAAAGGGAGAGAGAAAGAGAGAGAGAGAGAGAGAGAGAGAGAGAGAGAGTCAGTTATGTTATTTTTGATAAAAAATGTAGAAGAAAAATACACTGGAATGAAGAAAAATGTGCTTAAGGAGCAAATCTTACAATTTACATAGAAAATAAAGGGAAACATTTTTGTTTAAAGCAATAAAACTAGCTATGTTTTAACACAAATAATAAAATATGTCTTCATAAAATAAACAGTGATTGTCCATTAACAATCATAGACATTATTTTTTCCATGTTTAGAATTACCACTAGTGTTATTAAAAAAATATTTAATCACATGCCATAACTTTGGGGAAAGTCGTGCATGTTGACATGTAGGTCTACCTATTACCACTGAGAATTGCCTGGATTGAACAGGCCTCTGGTGACAGTTTCTAATATATAAGTTAAGCAGACATTTAGTTCTGCTCTTCTTCTTAGAACCACAAAATGGGTAATCTCAAAATTTTGAAAACTTCAAAGCAACGTTGGAAATTGATTAATACTGTAAAGCTACTTTCAGGAAGGTAAGTTTTCTTCTTTCACTCATTCATCTTAGAGATGTCTGTAAATATTAAAGAAAGAAATTTAGAGTGCACAGAAATAGTAAATCTTTAATTTGTTTAAAT
Organism: Mastomys coucha; assembly: GCF_008632895.1. Lineage (NCBI taxonomy): Eukaryota > Metazoa > Chordata > Mammalia > Rodentia > Muridae > Mastomys > Mastomys coucha. The sequence goes on from NW_022196897.1 coordinate 34,135,117, forward strand.
GTCTCTACTTCTTTTATACTTTTATGTACATATTTTATAGCATAATATATGGATAAACATAGTGAAATATATTTTTAAAGTTGTAGTCAACAACTTGTTCATCTTGTATTTATCATTTTAAAAAGCTATGGCTAGATTTTTTTCTGTAAACAAAGAAAATTTTATGGATTTTGATCAAAATATTTTATTCATTAAAGTACTTTTATTGTGCATAAAGGTTTTCTTGTGCTTGTTTTCTTTCTCCACTCCTTTCTTATTTATTTCCACAGCAATATAAATGTGCCATGTGTATAAAAGCTGGATTTGTATTAACATGATTTTACTTATATATTTACATTCCTAATAACTTGTATGTGTATATGTTAATAAATGCATAAAGTAACTGCTGTTTCTTATTGCTCTAATTTTTATTATAGAAATTAATTCCATACAATCATTCTATTCAACTCACTTATTAACTATTTTAAAATGTGATGCTATGTTGAAGTAGCCATGGTCTTTGTTCAATGTTTGCTGTTTTCATCTTGGACACTTAGCTTTAAGGCATGACAGATCAAAGTAGTTCAAATTCTTTACCTTTATATGATCAGTGTCAACTTGCCAAGGCTTCACCCTGACATTTTTTGGAGTTTGATCTCTCCAGTAGCATATTTATAAGCATATATGTGTACTTATAAATAACACAGAAGAGCTATTACCTTGTGAGTACAGTGAGTTTGTCAACATTTTTATTATATTTACTTGTGTATCATTTGATTCCTCAAGCAGTAATGCATCAGAAAACAAACATGAAATTAAATGAATATCCACTCATGTCTTAAGTTATTTTTGCCTTAGTGATTAGAATTGCCAGCATACCAGTATATAAAAGCTATACCTGTGTACAAAATTAAATAAGGTAAATAAAGTTTATGAAGCCATTATAGTGTATCTTTCAACTTTAAAGCAGATGAATACAAGTCCAGCTTCTCATTGGTTTATGCGATGAAGCCCTGATCTATAGCTTAAGTTCATAACTAGAAAAGCTAGTTTCTATCATTATGTCAAATGAGAAATATTGCTTTACAATAAAAATTCAGTGTTCAACCGTTCAGCATTCACATGATACTCATTCCTGAACATCAGCTTTGTTTGGTCTCTCTAGCCAAACATTGCTTTGTAATAAATTCCTTCCTAGATAATACCTAAGACTACAGTCAGATTTATGTTTTAATGGTATAATGAATACCATTTCAACAGTTAGCATTGTTCAAAACAGCAGTTTGTCTTTGATTGCCCTTAAATTTCTGCCCTGATTTTATTTTAATTAATCCTCACTTAATATTTATAATTTTGTAATAGTAAAAGGATATATCAACTTCTGGAAATAAAATCTTTTAAGTATTTATACTTATTCTTTCATAAATTATATTATAGATTCCCCATATCAATTTATCTTAATCTTTTAAATGTGTTATCTGTAACTTTTAATGATAGGTTATGTGACAATTATATATATATATATATATACATATACATGTATATATATGTGTGTGTATATATACATATAAACCCAAATGATTGTAACAGAAACACTTTTATATTACTACAATTTGGAACTCATATAAGATCTTATGGATTACCATTTAAACTAGACAACAAAGAGTAAGATTCTTAACAGATTTATAGGAATAATGTACTCTTTGTTAATATTTGATTGGTGTAGCCCACTAATTGCTTTGTGTTGATAAACAGCTTTAGAATAATTTATTTGTCCCATGTTTCCTACATGAAGCATCCTTTGATCCCCATAGTTATCCTGTTAGAATCTCATAGCTGCTGGCATTAGGCTGTGTAAAGTCGAGTGTTCATTTAGTTGGGCTTGCAGCAACCCATCAGTATAGCATCCAGTAAACACACTAAGTCACATGCAATATATTAATGACAGGGATATTTTCCTACAGCTGCCTTGCCTTCTTCAGTCAGTAAAAGATTACCACACACATCATTTTTCTGGCTTTATTAAATAGAATTCACTACAAATTGCTTGGCCTTTCGTTAAGCTGACCTTTCTGGCCCACAAGAGGCAGCTATAAAAGACAGCCAGAGTATTGAGCCTGTTTTTGCCAGGCTTTTCATAAACCAATTGAGTTTAAAGAGAATAAAATGAGAGACTAACAAATGTGTATATATTAATACACAGACATATGTCATTTTATTTATTTTGAAAAGTGTGGATATAGAAAACAAAACAAAAATTATCACCCGTTTTCAGCATCATTAAAAAAGTCAAGACCAATTTATGAAAAGTATGTAACAGAACTGATTTTACCAATTGGAAAACTTTCCAAACAATATGTTTTATAGTTTCTACATCTTAAAAATAAACAGCAATATTTCTCCAGGCATAAAATTAATAACAATAACTAGATTTTACAAAATGATGATTTAAAGCATAAGTCTAACTAACTCTTTTAGTTAACTCTTTAACTAACTTTTAATGATCACATGATTATCCATAACTATTCACATAACTTTTTTCTGAAAATGTGAAGGTTCTTTAAGTAAAATGAAATTGTGGCCAGGACAGGACAGCGTTCTCAATGGTTAAGAACTCTTAAGCTCTTGCACGGACCTTCAGCTTTGCTTATAGATTCTACACAAATCAAGCCATCAAAGTCCTCCTATTTGCACCAGTATAATAAAATCATACAGGCACACACATACATAGCTTAATATTCCAAAAGACAGATTATAAGAAAAGGAATCTATACATCAAATTTTTACTTTTTATTTTTCAAGGCTATTGTTTTAATGGACTAGCATGAAGAGAAATGATTAGCAGCATTTCATTTAAATAAATTGGAAAATGTTGCTTGGAAGAGAAAAATGAAAGAATTTCCTTTATCACATAAAAAGCATTTCTATAATCATGTAAATATTTTTATTAGACATACTCATGAAATTTTGGTCACCCTCATTCCCATTCAAATTTTATACCTATACCTATAAGTTCTATATGTTAATATATTATTTTATAACATGTTAATAAATATGAAATATTGTTAGTCATCTTCACACTCTTAAGTTAAATTTGTGTTGAGTTTACTGAGATCTATGAAAAATGTTCAATATTTTAATATCATGTTAAATCTATTTTCTTAGATTTAAGTTTTGTTAATATGAAAACTGTTGTATAGTTTTCTCTTGGGTGATTTTTCAGCTTAAGGATGCAGATTATGCTTATTTATTCAATGGTTAGGTATGATTCTATATTTTAATAAATCTTAAATATTATTTTTTCTTTCCTTTTCCTCATTATGCCAAACTGAGCTAATGCAAATTAATGAAAGATAAAAGTATACAATAATAAAAACTAAAAGTAAATCCAGTTGTGATGGGGTAATTGAGGACTTTTCACTAACCTGTATCACTGACATCATTCATAACCTTTGCACTAATATATGCAACTAAACTAAGTCTGTATGTAAGTTAGTAACTAGTTAGTTACTTAGTCTGTATACTAAGTTAGTATAATCGGCTACTGTGAGATAATCAGATATAGTAGTATATAACACCAAATAATGATGAGAAATGTATTCTCAGATTTCTTAAATGGTTCTAATTTTCTCATGGGATTGCTCTTGTTCTACATATATGGTATATATTAATTATCCACTTAATAGTATGCACATTCACTTATAGGGAGTATATTTCTTATTAGAATAGTTAATATTTTTGTCAATTTGTGCTAATAATAGTGTTAATTTTAATACTAGCTTTAAAGTCAATGGTGTTGAAACAAGTTAAGATGCAGATTCTAAAACAAATGATTTCTACATTAAATTAATTGCTAATTTTAAGTCTCAAAACTTTTTGTCAATACATTGTAACTATTAAGGAGCTTCATTTTAAGTCAGGTTAACCATTGGAGAACTTCTTTCACTGTTTAAGTTATTTGTGGATGCTTTGACTTTCAAAAGGATTGAATGAGAACTTAAATTAATACTTAATGTAAAATTAGCATTTATTTTATATTAATGGAAAATTTTATATCAATCAGAAAAATTTCATAGTGATTTTTTTAAATAAATACTTTTTATGTAATAGAACTTTGGAGTTGTAGAAGTTAAAATAATTATTTTCCTTATGCTTGCACTTAGTTTTATGGTTTGGATAATTTTTAAAGTATGCATACATTTATATGTGAATTTTTATGTTCTGTATAGACATCATTTGCCTAGTAACAATTATGTTGAAGTCACAGCTTTAAAATAAACCTGGTTTCATGCCACTAGTATTTTCTTAGACTTTGGTTCTTAAATCTATAAAAATGCTGAAATTCTATAGTTCTTATAAAATTTTATAACAACTCCTGGAGAAAATAGTACATTGTATTACACATCAGTAGTGTCTTTGTAGATTTCATTTCAGAATAAGCTTCAAAGCTTTGAAAGACAGAAAATCTTCATTTTAGTGTATTAGAAATATGATGCTTCTGACCTACACACACACACACACACAGAGAGAGAGAGAGAGAGAGAGAGAGAGAGAGAGAGAGAGAGAAAGAGAGAGAGAGGGAGGGAGGGAGGGAGGGAGGGAGGGATATCCTGTAAGACATATTTTGATACCACTTTCTGTTGTAAATTTTTGACTGAGACATGTTTTTAAAGGTATGGAATACAGCTGAATGTAAGTGAGATATAAAGAAAATAACAACTACAGGCTTCATCAAGGACAGAGATATAAGGTGCCAGAAAAATTCAACAATGTATCTCTCTTCTATAGAAAAACAGGGTTGGGGAGGTCAAGCAAATCACTGTACCTGGAAATACAGTTTGAAAAAATTCTATAAAACATTTGTGGGCCAACACACCACAACTGATTTGAATTGCAAATCTGCACTTTCATCTTGAAATACTTTCAGTCAAAGGATCAGTCATTGACTGACAGACCTTTTGTGACCATTGTGCTACTTCTTCGAGTCTCAGGAGGCATAAATATTTTCCTAAGCATTATGATGCTATTAAAAAAATAAACTAGAAAGAAAAAAAAGATAAACAAATCAAAGGGCCAATGTTAGACAAAGGAGAGAAAGTGATCATCAGTCAGCACTGTGGCAAGTCAGTTTATTATAATATATTTACAAAATTATTTTTACTTATTAGAGAAGATCGTTGATCTTCCTACTGTTAACTAAGCTATTGCCATAATTTTGATTATAATTGCCATTGAAACATTTGCAACCATATTATTTTGGTTTATTTTATGTTTTCTTTTCCTTGTTGCCCAAATTTAATAATGTACGAGGAACTTTTGTCATTTGCTTCTTTCTAATAAGTGGTCACTTTATACTATAATTCCAGTGTATCTTTTAATATATATTGCCCTTACAAGTGCATAATGTAAAAATAAAGGCTACACTTGGAAATTTTGCCCATGTAAATTTGCAAGTGAAATATGGCATGTATTCTTGATTGCCTAACATACTAATTTACAGAAGTTTTCAAATTTTATGTACAGAAAATCCAGTATTACACATGAATGCAATGTTTCAAATGGATTCCAGCATGTTATATTATTATATACATCTTATATATGTCAGTCAGTTTTCACATAGTGAAAGGAATATTCTTTACAGTAATTTCCAATTTAAGGTATGTCAAAATGTTTAAAAGCATTAAAAAGACTCTATGGAGACTGTGAGCCATCCCAGAAGACTCACTGCACTCAGACCAGTTGAGCAACTGATACCACAGTCTGAGGTATCTGGGAGATCTACTACAAACAGGGCAACTGAGCAACTGATCACCAGCTTGTCTGCTACCCTGAAGACAGCACAGCTTGAAGGTATCCCAGGAGCTCCTCTGTACACAGGACAACTGGGCATCAGACACCACAGTCTGAAAGTCTCCTGAGGGTTCTGTGGCATGCAGGGCAACTGATCCTACTGAAAGCCCCCTGGGAGTTCTGCTGCACACAGGGAAACAGAAACCGTAGTCTGTAGGATCACCCTAGAAAAAAGCTTCACAGAGGAAAAACAGCTTGATTGCTCCTCTGAAGACCCAACGATCTGAGGGCCTCGTGGGAGATCTACTATAGCCAGGGGAACAGATCAGCAGCTTCTCTGACACCTCTAAAGATGCTCCCCCCAGTTGGAAGGCCCCAAAGGAGGTCTGCTACAGCCAGGGCCACAGGACCTGAAGTAACCCAGAGACAATAAAGGCAGACTCCAAACAGAGTCACCCAGACTAGCAAACACCAGGGATAACCAGATGGTGAGAGACAAGCACATGACCATAAGCAACAGAAGGCAGCATACATGGACATCATCAGAAACCAGTTCTCCCACCAGAGCAAGCCCTGAATACACCAACACAGCTGAAAATCAGAAAGCTGACCTAAAATTCTATCTCATGAAGATAATAGAGTCCTTTATGGAGGATATAAATAACTAACTAAAAGAAATATATGAAAACACAGGTAAACAGGTAGAAGCCCTTAAAGAAGAAACAAACAAATTCCTTAAAAAATACAGGAAAGCACAACCCAACAGGTGAAGGAATTGAATAAAGCAGTCCAAGACCTAAAAGTGGAAGTAGAAACAATACAAAAAACACAAATGGAGGCCACCCTGAAATGGTAAACCTAGGAAAGAGGTCAGGAATTACAGATGTAAATATCACCAAGAGAATACAAAAGATAGAAGAGAGAATACCAGGTCTAGAAGATACCATAGAAGAGATTAACACAACTGACAAAATTCAAAACGCAAAACAATTCCTAACACAAAGCATCCAGAAAATTCAGGACACAATGAAAAGACCAAATCTAAGAATAATCAGAATAGAGGAGAATGAAGATTCCCAGCTCAAAGGACCTGAAAATGTCTTCAACAAAATCATAGGAGAAAACTTCCCCAATCCCAATCTTAAGAAAGAGATGGCATTAAAGGTACAAGAAGCCTGTAGAATACCAAATAAATGGGACCAGAAAAGAAAATCCTCTCATTATATAATAATCAAAACACTAAATGCACAGAACAAAGAAAGAATATTAAAAGCTGCAAGGGAAAAGGACCAAGTAACATACAAAGATAGGCCTATGAGAATTACACCAGACTTCTCAACAGAGATTACAAAAGCCAGAAGACTCTGGTCAGAGGTCATGCAGACTCTAAGGGAACAATAATTCCAGCCCAGGATACTATATTGAGCAAAACTCTCAATCAACATAGATAGATAAAACAAAATATTCCAGGATAAAATGAAATTCAAATAGTATCTATCAATCCAGCTCTACAGAGGATTGTAGATGGAAAACTCCAACACAGGAAAAGACAAGATATTAAGCATCTCACAACAAAACCAAAAGGAGAGAACCACAAGCACATAAAGCCACCTACAAAAACAAATTTATCAGGAACCGATAGTCACCTGCCTTTAGTATCTCTCAATATTAATGTCAAATCACCTTTAAAAAGACATAAGCTAAAAGACTACAGACAAGATCTAGAATTTTGCCACATACAATAAACTACCTTAATAACAAAGATAGGCACTATCTCAGAGTAAAAGGATAGAAAAAGGTCTTCCAAACAAATGATCCCACAAAACAAGCTGGAGTTGCCATCCTAATATCTGATAAAGTAGACTTTTCAGATCCAAAGGTTATCAAGGGTGATGAGGAATTTCTTCATATTTGTCAAAGGGAAAATCCACAAAGAGAAACTCTCAATTCTGAACATCTTTGCCCCAAATGCAAGGGTACCCACATCATAAAAGAGACTTTACTAAAACTCAAAACACACACAGAAGCCCTACAATAATAGTGGGAAACTTTAACACCCCACTCTCATCAATGGACAGGTCCTTGAAACAGAAACTAAACAGAGACCCAGTGAAACTAATAAATGTTATGAACCAAATAAACTTAACATATATCTACATTTCACCGTAAAACAAAAGAATACACCATATTCTCAGTACCTCACGGCTCCTTCTCCAAAATTGACCATATAATTGGTCAAAAAACAACCCTTAACAGATACAAGAAAATTGAAATAATCCCATGCATCCTATCAGATCACCATGGCCTAAGGCTGGTCTTCAATAACAGCAAAAAACAACAGAAAGCCCACATATACGTAGAAACTGAACAACTCTCTAATCAATGATAATGTGATCAGGAACCATATAAAGAAAGAAACGAAAAACTTCATGGAATTTAATGAAAATGTTGATGCATCATATCCAAACTTATGAGACACAATGAAAACAGTACTAAGAAAAAAATAATAGCATTAAGTGCCCTGGTTAAAAAAAAAATACTGGAGAGATCCTACACTAGCAACTTAACAGCACACATGAGAGCTCTAGAACAAAAAGAAAAAAACTCACCCAAGAGGAATAGATGGCAGAAAATAATCAACCTCAGGGTCAAAATCAACAAAATAGAAAAAAAGAGAACAATACACAGAATCAACAAAACCAAAAGCTGGTTCTTTGGGAGAATCAACAAAATAGATAAACACCTAGCCTAGCTAAACTAAATAAATGGCCCAGAGAAACTATCCAAATTAACAAAGTCAAAAATGAAATGGGAGTCATAACAACAGAATCATAGAAAAGTCAAAAAAAAAAAAATCCTACTATAAAAGCCTATACTGAAAAAAAAAACCTGGAATATCTAGATGAAATGGATCGTTTTCTAGACAGATACAATAATACCATATACCAAAGTTAAACCAAGGATTTAACTCATATTGAATAAGGAGCTAGAAGCCATTACAAAGCTCTCAACCAAAAAAACCCAGAGCCAGGCAGATTTAGTGCAGAATTGTACCAGACTTTCAAAGAAGACCTGATACCAATATTCCTCAAAGTATTCCATAAAATAGAAACAGAAGGAAAACTACCCAATTTGTTCTATGAAGCCACAATTACTCTGCTACCTAAACCACACAAAGACACAACAAAGAGACATTCAGACTAATCTTTCTTATGAATATCAGAATCCAAAAATACTCAATAAAATTCTTGCAAACTGAATCCAAGAACACATAAAAACCATCATTTACCACGATCAAGCAGGCTTCATCCCAGGGATGCAAGGTCAGTTCAATATATGAAAATCCATTATCATAATCCACTATATAAACAAACACAAAGAAAAAGAAATCACATGACCATGTCCTTAGATGCAGTAAGAGCATTGACAAAATACAACACTCCATGTTCAAAGCATTGAAGACATCAAGAATTCAAGGCCTATATCTAAACATAATAAAAGCAATTTACTGTAAACCAACCTTCAAATATCAAATTAAATGGAGACATACTTGAAGCAATCCCACTAAAATCAGGGACAAGACAAGGATGCCCACTCTCCTCATATCTATTCAGTATAGTACTCGAAGTGCTAGCTATTACAATAAGACAACAAAAAAGAGATCCAGAGGATACAAGTTAACAAAGAAGAAATAAAGGTACCACTATTTGTAGATGATATGATAATACATAAGGAAGCCTAAAAAATCTACCAAAGAACTTCTCCAGCTGATAAACAACTTAAGCAAAGTTGCGGGAACAATTAACTCAAATAAAATAGTAGCCTTCCTTTTGAAATTAGGGAAACAACTACCTTCACAATAGCCACAAATTATTAAAATAAAGTATCTTGAGGTAATTCTAACCAAACAAGGGAAAGATTTGTATGACAATAACTTTAAGTCTTTCAAGAATGAAATCAACAGGCCCCATGATTGGAATACAGGAAGAACAACCCACAAACCACAAGGAACTCAAGAAGAAGGAAGACCAAATGGTGGGCAGTGCACTCATTCTTAAAAGAGGGAACCAAATACCCACAGAAGGAGTTGCAGAGATTAACAGTGGAGCAGAGACTGAAGGAAGGGCAAGTCAGCCTAAATATAGCTATCTCCTGAGAGGCTCTGACAGTACCTGACTAATACAGATGTAGAGGCTCACAGACATCTATTGATCTGAGTACAGGATCCCCAGTGAAGGAGTTAGAGAAAGGACCAATAGAGCTGAGGGGTTTGCAGCCACTTAGGACGAACAACTATGAACTAACTAGTACCCTCAGAGCTCCTAGGGCCTCAACCACCAACCAAGGACTGCACATGGAGGGGTCTGATTGTTCTGGCAGCATGTGTATAGTAGAGAATTGCAATTTGATCATCAATAGGAGGAGAAGAGCTTGGCCCTGTGAAATTTCTGTGCCCCAGTGTAGGGGAATGCCAGGGCCAATAAGTGGGAGAGGGTGGGGTGGCAGGCATGGGAAGAGGGGAGGCAACAGGAGTTTGTTTTTGTTGTTTTTGTTTGTTTCTTTGTTTTTTGGAGGGGAAACTAGGAATGGAGAAATTTACATGTAAATAAAGAAAATATCTAATAAGAAAAAAAAAGAATGAAATCAAAGATATCAGAAAATGGATAGATCACCTATGCTCATGGATTGGCAGAATTAGCAAGGTAAAAAATCGCCATCCTACCAATGACAATCTACAGATTCAATACAAACCCCATCAAAATCCTAACACAATTCTTCAAAGACATGGAAATAGCAATTCTCAAATTCATCTGGAAAGGCAAAAAAAAAAAAAAAAAAAAAAAAAAAAAAAAAACCAGAATAGGGAAAACAATTCTTAACAATAAAAGTCTAGCTGGAGGAATTATCATCCATGACTTCAAGTTTACTACAATGCAATAGTGATAAAAACTGCATGGTACTGGTAGAGAGACAAACACATTGATTAATGAAATAGAACTGAAGACCCAGAAATAAAACTACATACTTACAGAAAATACAAAGAAGCCAAATATATACAATGGAAAAAAGAAAGCATCTACAATAAATGGTGCTGGTCTAACTGGCTGTCTGTCTGTAGAAAAATTAAAAAGACCCATATTTATCACCTTGAACAAAGCTCAAGTTGAATTGGATCAAGAATCTCAACATAAAACCAGATTCATTGAATCTAATAGAAGAGAAATTGGGAAAAATCCTTGAACTCACTGGCACAAAAGAAAAATTCCTAAACAGAACTCCAGTGGCTCATGCTCTAAGATCAAACACTGAGAAATGGGACCTCATGAAACTGGAAAGCTTCTGTAAGGAAGAACATAGTCAATAAGACAATTCAGCAACCTACAGATTGGGAAAAATCTTTCACTAACCTCACATTAGATAGAGCTCTTATATCCAAAATATATAAAGGATTCAAGAAGCTAACAACCAAAAATCGAAACATGGGTATAGAACTAAACTGAGAATTTACAACAGAGGAATCTCAAATGGTTGAGAAACACCTAATGAAATGTTCAAAGTCCTTAGTGATCAGACAAATGCAAATCAAAATGACCTTGAGAATCTACCTTACACCAATCAGAATGGCTAAGATCAAAACCTCAGGTTACAACACATGTGGAGAAAGAGGAACACTCCTCCATTGATGGTAGGATTAAAAACCAGTAGAACCACTCTGGAAATCAATCTTAAGGCTCCTCAGAAAATTGGAAATAGATCTACCTGAAGACCCAGCAGTACCACTCTTAGCAATATACCCAAAAGATGCCACACCATTCCACAGAGGCACATATTCCACTATGTTCATAGTAGCCTTGTTTGTGATAGCCAGAAGCTAGAAGCAACCCTGATGTCCCATGACAGAAGAATGTATAGCAAAAATATAGTTCATTTAGACAGTGGAATACTACTCAGTTATTAAGAATGAGGACATCCTGAGTTTTGCATGTAAATGGAAGGAAGTAGAAAATAACATCCTGAGTGAGGTACCTCGGATCCAAAAGGACATGCATTGTTTGTACTCACTAACAAGTGGATATTAGAGAAAAAAAATACAGAATACCCCAGATACAGTCCACAGTATTCAAAAAGTTCAACAAGCTGAAGGTCCCAAGTGAGGACGCCTCAGTCTCTCTTGCAAGAGAAAAGAAATAAACTATACATATGGCAGGAGGGAGGGTGGGGCCTGGGAGGGAAAGTGCACAGGGAGAAGAGGGGAACCTGATCTGTGAGATGAGAGACTCTTAGGACTCAAAGAGAGGAACCTTAGATGAAATTCTTGAAAGTTGGGAAAGGGAACTTGTAGAGCCCACCTCCAGCAGGAAGACAGGGCAACAAGTGAGGGAAGGGGTTTACCATTCCTCAGTCAAACTCTGACCCAGAGATGCAGGGGTGGAAATGGAATGGAGCCTGAGGAAAAGAAGGGTCAGCTACAGACCCAAAGAGGGATCTAGCTCAAGGGGTGGTCCCAGGGCCTGACACTATCACTGAGGCTATGGAGAGCTCACAAATAGGCACCTATCATGACTGCCCTCGGAAAGACCCAACACAGAGCTTCAAGAATCATATGCAGATATTTATACCCAACCAATAACCAGAAGCTATTGAGCCCTGTGGTTGAATTAAGGAAAGGCTGAAAGAAGCCGAGGAGGAGGGCAACCTTGTAGGAGGACCAGCAGTCTCAAGTAACCTGTACCCCTGAGATCTCTCAGACACTGAACCACCAGCCAGGCAGCATATACCAGCTGATATGTGGCCCCCAACACATATACAGCAGAGGACTGAATGGGTCTGGGTTCAGTCAGAGAAGGTGCACCTAACCCTCAAGAGACTAGAGGCCCCAACAAGTTCAGAGGCCTTGTTGTGTGGGTGGTGTGTGGTGTGCGGTGAGGATATCCTCGTGGAGACAGTGAGTAGGGAAGAGGTATGGGATGTGGAACATTTGGAGGATGGACAGGGGCGGGGGTGGATAAAATTTGGAGTGTAAAATAAATAAATAAATAAATAAATAAATAAATAAATAAATAAATAAGTAAATAAATGATAAAAGAAAAAACTATATCTAACACCACTGAACAAAAGGTAGTAACATCTGGTACTTTCAGGGAAGGTCTACAAACTACTCAAATACTCAAACACATACTCACACTCACAAACACACAGTTACACACATACACACATAGATACACACACATACATGGCAGACTTATTGAGTATGAGGAAAAGAAATATCTATTTCTTTTCTTCAAATATTCCCAAGTCTGTATCAGAAAAGGGAGCATCGGTTTAAGCTGTTTGAATCAAAGTAAATTCTAGAAGCATTAGTGTGTACATGTGCTTTTCTCTCTTTCTTTCTAACTCATCATTTCTCTATATTGCTCTCCTGAGCACAATGATCATAAGGTATGTTGAAATATGTCCAGGTTACATGGTATTTAAACAACTGACCTAAAATTTGTTTTAGAATTCTGTTGTATATTTCACTCCCGAATCATGTTAAGTTTTATAATAATGAATTATGTACAAGTAAAACAATACTTCCATTTCCTGATTACTCAGTCCAAGAGCACAGACTACCAAATTTTTGATGTTTATTCCAGTATAATAATACACTATTTTACATGTAAGTAATTATTTTAGAATAAAATATGTATTTAAATTTTATAAATACAATATAAATAAACTAATAATAAAATCATTAGCTCAATATTTACCAAATTAAGCATGTTGTATATGAACTTATTAATAAAACATTTATCATAATCTACAGATATTTTGCTCAAACCAAGAGTTAAGAAGCCTGTAGATTATATTAACTCCTCTGTGTCTTCTTAATCCACTCAGGAAATTCGGTCACTGAACTCTTTTCTATTTTGATATCTTACAAAGATTACATATTTTGGGATAGCACTATGGAAAGGAGAAGTAGTAAAAAATATTTGGGAAAAACTAATAAATAAGTGAAAGCCACTAACTAAATTATATGCCAAGTAGAAAGTAAACAGAGAGGGGAAGGAAGAGGTGAATTAAATTACACTCAACTTGTAATGAATGAAAAAGTAGGCATTTAAATTCTACTTCTGTAATAAAGTCCATATTTGATTTTGGATTAATTTTATGCTAGAAGATATCCTAAAAGCTCATTGAGCATTTATTAGCCATAGATGTAGAAGATAGATAACTGATTTCAAAATCAATTGCAATATACATCTTAAAACAGAGTTCACAGCTGCACTCATACTAAGGTCCTCTTTGACCCTTTATACCATCTGATAATTTATAAGTGACAGAGATTTAGTCTTCTGGAGAGAGGATATAGAGGATATAGTCAAATACCAAATGTTGAAATATAGGAAAGAGAAACAAGCAAATACCTGTAAAAATCCTGGATAGAACGAAAGGATTAAGTCTATAATTACAAGTTTTATGTTATCGAAAGTATTGGAGTTCTTTCGTTGTTTTTATTTTGGTTTGTTTTGAGAATTAGTCTTACTACATACATCTGGCTGACCTGGAACTCTGTGTAGACAAGGCAGCCCCAGGTTGATAGAGATCATCTTGCTTTTGCCTCTGTCTCCCTAGTTTTGGGATTAAAGGCATGTACCACCATTTCCAGCTAAATATCTGATTTTTCAACAAAAGTTAGAATTATGGATTAAGGAACAAAGAAATGAGAAAAGTTGACATATACCAAGAAGTACATTATTTTATTTAGTAAATATTTACTTTTATTTTATTTGTTTGTGTTTGGGGATTTGGTTTTTTGTTTGTTTGGTTGGTTGGTTGCTTAATTTTATTTATTTACATTTCATATGTGATTCCCTCCCCTGGTTTCTCCTCTGCAAAGACCCTATCCCATTCCCCCTTACCCTGCTTCTATGAGGGTGCTCTCCAACCCACCTACCCACTCCAGCCTCACTGCCCTAGTATTCCTCTACACTGGGGGTATCAAACCTTCACAGGACCAAGGGCCTCTCCTCCTATTGATGCCAGATAAAGCCCCTTCAGCTCCTTCAGTCCTTCCCCTAACTCCTCCTTGGGGTCCCTATGCTCAGTATGATGAGTGGCTCCAAGCATCTGCATATGTATTGGCCAGGTTCTGGCAGAATCTTTCAGAAGACAACTGTATCAGGCAGGCTCCTGTCAGCAAGCACTTCTTGGCATCCATAATAGTGTCTGGGTTTGGTATCTGCAAGTGGGATCGATCCCCAGGTGGGGCAGTCTTTGGATGGCCTTTCCTTCAGTCTCTGCTCCACAGTTTGTCCCTTTATTTCCTTTAGAGAGGAGGAGAAAGTGCCTTAAAAGTCCCATGCATCAATCTACATAAAGACTTCATAAGTGTAATTATAGAAGTTAAAAGTTTATAGTTATATTTAAACAAATAAAGTGCTAATAGTAATGTTTTATAAAATATAAATATCAGTAGGTAGATACAATTATTTATAAAATATAACCCCCAAAAATATAAATGCAAGTTGAATTTTGGAGTTGAGTATTCTAATATCTGAATAAAAACTTTATTGAACATTCAATATTAATCATTTGTTCTGAAACAAATGGAACAAATTCACTTAATAAGTGAATTTCCTTGTAAACCTATACAACTAGTACATTATGAAAAAGAATAAAATATCATAGGTCACAGAATATATTTTCAGAAAAATAATAGAAAAATTTCCACAGCTAAACAAATAGATACCTATCTTGGAATGAAGACTACAGAACTCCAAATAAATAGGGTCAGAAAAGTAAATTCCAATATATCATAATTAAAACACTCAAAAGCGAATAAAGAAATTGTATTGAAAAGTCAAGTCACTAATATAGTCACACCCTTCAGACTACTACCCAATTATCTGAAGGAAATATTTAAAACCAGAAAGGCCTAAAAAGATGTATCCTAATTCTTATATTGACACAGAATATTACATATAGAGAATATCAATTAACATTTAGAGAGAAATCAAAATCTTTGGTGATTAAAAATATTAAGAAAATTTATGAACAGTGAGCCAATTTTTAAGAGAACACTGAAAAGAATATCCCAGTCTAAAGAGAAAACATGTATTCAAAAGATCACAGGGAACAAATAAAAAAATACCAGGATAGTCACCCTAATTTTTGTGGACAGGAAAATTTACAGAACCAAGAAACTACAGGAATTAAAACACATCTTTCAATAATTATTCTAAATAATAATGCTACACCTTCCTTAATTAAAAGACGTAGACCAACAGACAGGATTAGAAAACAGGATCCATTTTTTCTCCATCTAAGAAAGACATGTCACCATAACTATCTATTGTAAAAGGAGAAAAAGTATTATTCCAAAACACATAGATTGAGTAAACAATCTGGTGAAACTAATTTACAAATGACAAAATAGATTGCTACTCAATACTACTCAGAAGATGTCAGGGATTATCAAAGCAACAATTCATTAGGAGGATATTATGATTTTGACACACATGTTAATCAGCATCATATATATTAGTATACATCAAACACAAGTATTCTAATTTTATAAAAATGTTTTACATGATATCAAACCATAAAGAGACTGGAATACAGTGATAGTTGGTGACTTCACTACCATATTCTCCTCAAAAGATAGATCAAAATTTGGAGAAAAGCTAACCATAGAAACGGGTAAATGTCAAATCTACAAAGCATTCCATCTAAACACTTAATAGTAAATTTCTCAGCATCCATTGTGATTTTCTTCAAAATTGATAACATATTGGTCACATAGCAATTCTCAAAAACCACAGGAATTTTAAAATAATATTGTATATCCTCTTTGATCATGATGGTATCAGGCTATTGGTAAATAACAATCAAATCTACAGAACATCCATATACTCAGAGAGTAAACAAACACTGTTACATAATATTTGGGTCAATGAAAAAAATCAAGAAAGAAATGAAAAATTCCTAGAATTGAAAGGAAATGGAAACACTCCATGAACAGGATCCCTGGGACACACTGAAGAGGAAAGTTTACAGGGCTAAGTGTCCACTGCATAATTTGACATAATTTAACTTAATTGTGCATTTAAGGTCTTGGAAAAATAAGTAAGAAAACAAACTGCAAACTTGGAAAAAAGAATAGAAAGGATCAATTAAGCAAAATAAAAGCTGAAATGAATGAAATAGAAAAAAATGACAAGGAAAAACATAAGAATTAAGGTTATAAATGAAGATTCAAGTCTGCAAAGAGAGAGAAAACCTAAAATAATAAAATCAGAAAAAAGCAGATCCAGGATATTACAAAAGAATTAATGAAATATGAAAATCATAAAAATGTATCTTAATTACTTCTATTCTATGAAATTAGAGATTTTTTTTTGGTTTGGTATTTCAAGACAGGGTTTCTCTGTATAACTCTGGCTGTCCTGGAACTCATTCTGTAGACCAGGCTGGCCTCAAACTCAGAAATCTGCCTGCCTCTGCCTCCCAGTGCTGGGATTAAAGGCGTGTGCCACCACCGCTCAGCTGAAATTAGAGATTTTAAAAGAAATAAATGAATTCTGAGATATATTTAACATTCTAAAATTAAATAAGGTTGAATAAATAATTTTGACAGTTCTATAACTACAATAGGAATAATACAGTAATAAAGTGTCTTCTAATTAAAAAAAAAAATGCCCAGAATCAGATAGATTTAGTGAAGGATTCTTCAAAACCATAAAAATTAGTTGAACCAATATTACTGAAATGATTTCATGAAATATAAAACAAAGTCTCTCAAACTATTTTCACTAAACCAGCTTTACCATGATACCAAAACAAAATAAAGATGAAACAAAAGGAAAATGAAATTACAGCCTGATCTTCCTATTGAACACAGATGAAAAACTCTCAGCACAATAGTGGACAAATGAACTAAAACAGATAAAAAGATTAATCATGACAATGTTGGTTTTATTCCAAAAATTCAGGAGTGGTTCTAGGTAAATAGCATAAATAAAAACAAATTCAGAAACCACATGATCAACCTCATCAACTGAAGAAAAGTCTTTGACTTGCTCATGGCACAAAATCATCCACATTAATCAGTGGAATAAACTTGAGGATCCAGATATAAATCCACGCAACTACAGTTGTTTGAATTTTGAAAATGAAAACAGAAGTGTATATTAAAAAATAGATGGCTACTTTAACTAAAAGTAGGCCCAAAAACACCAGGAAAAAAATGTATATAAACTTTTGACCAAGACAAGGCTATTTTAACCAGGAACTTATAGCAGCTATGGTTGCCTAACTTGGACTTACCCAAGAATTTAGTCAGCCAAACGTATGGCATAAATGGGGTAGATTATCACAACCCTATACTGAAGTACTCTTTGTAGTGAATAATTACTGGTAACAGCAGAAACATTACTTACTGAAAATATAACTGACAGATTTCCTTGATACAATGCTTGTGCACACACATTTATCTATGACAGACAATAACTGAATTTATTGTGTTATAAAATCCATAGGTGAATGGATGGAGCTAGAAACAACCATCCTAAGCGCCTCAGAGCAAAATTTACAAACATCAAATATTACTGCTCATTTTTGGATAAATGCTTTGTATCTTCAGATATGTGTGTCATCTTGAAAATCTATAGAGAACAGAAATTAGTAAAGGACCATGGGGAGATTTACAAGTTAGGAGAGCAAGAACTCCAAGGCAAATGAGACTAAAGGGAGGAGCAATGGAACAAGGAGTTTGAAATGGAGTGAAGCGTAGTACGGCAGGATAGAAAATACAATACGTACTCTCAGGAACTAACTCTCAGTTATGAACATGAACTTCCTTTCGAAAAATATATGGAAGCCACGACTGACCTGTAGAATTTATGATCCATATATGTCCATTTTTATGTCTCTCTCTGTATATATACATACATATATATGTGTATATATATATATATATATAGAGAGAGAGAGAGACATAAAAATGAAGTTTAAATGGATTAACGTGAATATGGAAACAAGATGCCCACAGATATCTGAGATTTGCAAAACCCAAGTGATGAGCAACCGCTCTTGGTGGTGTGGGAAAATCTCATATTTATTAATTTAAATCACATAATTTTTCTTCTCATACTAAGAATCTACACATATACATACACAGACACACATACACACATGTATATATCATGCTCAAAGGGAAGGGAAATTGATATATTATAATCTTTAAAAATAATTTTATTAAAGGAACATGAGAAAAAAGTTTCAAATAAAAGGGGCAAAATCATCTACAGATTTTTTTTAAAAGAAAATGTCTGTAATTTCTGTAAATGTATTTTTCTCCTTCCTCCTATGGTTTTCTAGCCGGGGGTTGATCAGAAGTTGGCCGGGGACAAAACAAACTGTTACTGCTGATGGTAGACAGAACCCAACCACCCCATGGTGGGAGACAAGCAAGAGTAATTTTTCTCCCCTGAGATACTAAAGTAGATGTTGGCCTTCCCTGAAGTCTGTTAAAAATCACTCTGCATGATTGTAATACATTCTTTAAATTAATAATGTAAACACTTTCTGAATTTCATTTCCTGTAAACAAGCTAGGACTACAGCTATGAGACATTTGACACAATAATTGTCAGATGTTGGATACTGTTTTGCTGTTTTGGTTCCTCTGAGCAAAAAGATTGTCAGTCAAACGGGCAGCCAGACTACCCTTATGCCAACACTGGGGATTTTGTCAACTCAGTAGATGCTTTGACAAAAAATACACAAAGACAATTGCTCATTGTTTCAGCTCCTGAAGGTACAGCCTCAGTCAAGACTGTTTTGATGAGCTTGTATTAAAACATTACTATTTTTATCAAAAACTTCTATGAACTCTAAATAACCCTGAAAGAATTTACACCTGGATCGCAGTAGGGGATTCTCTAGGTGGTCCTAGCAGAACTGCTGTGATTGAGGCACAAGGGAAAATATGACAATTGGTGCAAATATACACTTTCATTTCATTTGAGGCTAGCTGTGATTTGAACAATCATGCCCGTCAGTGTACTGAAGCTGGCTTATGGTGAAGAGGATGGAAGGTTATAAAAACCAGAGAGGTCCTGCCTGCCTTTCTGTGTCTGGAGATCAGACCTTTAATCTTTAGTTGAGATCTATTTGCAGTTAATAGTGGTAACAGAGACTCACAACTGGCCAAAGTGTAGAGAATCTTAGACTACCCTAAAAGAAAGATACATGAACCTCCTAAAGGTCAAGGATCACTGCTTAGGGCATGGAGGCAAAAACATCCTAAGTGCCTGACACAAGTGGATGACTACAGGAATTCAGAAACAACAGAAACAGCAGGGAATCCCAGAGATTGCAAGCACGTTCAAAACCTGACCAAGTGCAATCCATACCAAATCTCACATGGACAGGGGTGTCAGCATAAAATCGCACCCAAAGCTTGTGGAGTGAAATAAGTTTCTCTGAGTGTATTTTCTGATAAATAGATCTTAATCTAATGGAGGCCCACACCTCCAAGTATATTTGGGCAGCATAAATTGGTCTTTTAAAAAGTGGTCAGTTGTAGGGAGCTGCTTGGATACAATCGTCAGCTGCGGCCGCTTAGACGATTGTATCCAAGATGGCGG
>NW_022196897.1:34156132-34198632 GCF_008632895.1 Mastomys coucha
CACAGCAGCAGCAGCAGCAGCAAAGCAGAAGAAGCAGCAGTTATATTAAGAAGAACCGTGCCATCAGGTAGAGCTGTAACACTTAACCTAGGAGAGCTGTAATACCTAGGTACCTTAAAGAGCTGTAACACCTAGGTACCTTAAAGAGCTGTAACACCTGGGTACCTAGGAGAGCTGTAACAAGAATATTCCTGAGTAAACCGTCGAGAGAAGAAGTCCAGGTGTTCGGTCGTTATTGCTACAGATAAGGAAGCAGAGAAGCGCGCCGCACAGTCAGTGAGAGTAATGAGAAAGGAAAAGAAAAGAGGACCCAAAGTTTGGAGTATAGGTAAACGGGGTGCATCTTGGAACACTTGAAGGAGTGGAAGAATGTGATCCAAATACAGTTACAAAACTTAAAACTCAGAGGGAAAGAAACCTGAAAGCTCTAGTAACAGAGAGAAATACATGAAGCTCTCAAATATATGTTCTCAAATCTCCTGTACATCCCAAATCTGGAAACTATTTAAGGCCACAATCTATGATTATGGGATCTGAATATTCAGGATTTAAAAAAGGATGCAATGCTGGTTGCTCTCAATGGTTAAGAGCTCCTGATATTCTGAATATCAAGTCTAAAGAAGAGCTGTATTATTTGTATAACTAAGACTTCAGCACGCTGACCTAAAAAAGATGTACAATATCATGTATAGAGCTAAGCAACATGAAGGGGACCTGACACTTAAACACTGCAGGAAGGAAACACTGCAAGATAAATAGCAGCATGTGGAAGGCTCTTTCCCAACTCAGGACTGTTATTCAGGTGGAACAAGGGACTCTAAGCAATTGATGGGTAACATTGCCATACACAGCAGCATCCAGATGCCAATATGAAATTTAGATTTTTGATTCCTTATTTTCTTCTACAATGAATGTCCAGTGCTCACACAAATAATGCTGTTTCACTTTATATGCAGACACAAGGCTTTCTAAACAATCTAAAGACTTGATTTTTCATAGAAAACAGAATCAGTGCAAGGCAAAAAGAAACCAGAACCTTTTGAAGTATATAAACTCAAATTATAACCTTCAATTAATAATTATAAAATGGAACCTAAATAGAAATAAGGCTCAGCTATTAAAAGCATTCTAAGAGTATGGAGTTTAGTTTTGAACAGTCACATAGGGTAACTTTCACTGACCTGTACCTCCAGCTTCATGGGATTTGATAACCTTTTCTGCCCTCTGTGAATACACACACCACACACACACACACACACTGCACAGAGGAGCAGTAAAGAGAAGAGAGACAGAGACAGAGGAAAAATGGAGACAGAGTGTGAAAGAGACAGAGAGAAACAGATATCTGCACTTAAGTACAAATGATATTTTTTTAATAAAATCCCAATATCTCAAATGTCTTGTGAACATTCATAATTAAAGTGAAGAATAAGTTTCATATTTTGTTTAAAGGTTTTAGAGGTATCTAGATAGCAAAGCATGGAACAGAAATGAGAAAAACTTGAAGATCTTCATTAATTTAAATGTTAGTATGCAAACCAGACATGATGACACATCCTTGTAAAAAGAAAACACAGAATCTTAAGAAAAAGAATTATAAATATAGATTGTGTGAACGGTGGAGATATTAAAAGCATAGACTTATAAATATATGCAATGTCTACCTTCCTGGTATTGAAGGAAGATAGCCAGCCTAGAAGACATCTGCATTTTTTCACTTAAAACATCCTACAAGCTGAGAAAAAAATCTCTAAATTTATGACTCTGTGGGAGAAACAGCTAAGGTTTTTTGAAAATTCTGAACTTTATTGTTGATTTTGTGTTAACGATATGTTTGTTCAGATTAAGAATATCTATTTTCAACCCTTTACTCTAGGTTCATTTGTTGATGTGATAAGCCACTGTGACCAAAAGGAAAATTGAAAGGAAAGGGCTTCCTTCATCTTATACTTCCAAATCACAGTCTATCATTGAGCAAATTTAAGTGAGGAATTCAAAGCAGGACTGTTTGCTATTCCAATACTGTGTCTTCCAACAAGAACTCAATCACAGGCAAAATCAGGAAGATGTTCTTTGCTTACTGGCTAATTTTTGGCTTGTTCCCAGTCTCATGTTTGGCTGGGTTTCATATACATCCAACAATAGAAGTAATATTATCCAGTGCATACTGAGACCTCCAAATTCAATTATGGTAAGCAAGACATTTTCTTGTAGTCAATACACAAAGCAATCTGATAAAGACAGTCAACTGAAACTCCTTTATCAGGTGGCTCTAGGCTGGGTCAAATTAACAGTTAATGTTAATTCTGATACAGTTATTGAGAAAAAATCTCCTATACCATTTTAATTATAATATACAGAAAGAGAGTCTTATTGTTTGTCTTTCACAGTTAGTTTTACACTGCAAGTGTCTAGGCAGGGAAGCAAAACTCGAAGAAGTAAGAATGGAAACTCGATTTAGTTTGACTTTGTCCACCAAGATCACACATCACAGAGTCTAATTCCAGGCAGTTCATTGCCACCATATTTAAAGTACAAGTACAGTACAAGTCAGTAACGATGCAATGATCACAGGTTCCAGGTTTCCAGACAACAATCATTCCAATTCCAGGGGCACAACAAAACCTAAGGTGTGACGGCTTAGAAACCCCTTTACAAACAGTATGTGACCATGGGTGTGGGTCTATAGCTAAGGGGCCTAGAATCTAGTATGGCCACTGACTTAGAAAGCAGAGAGGTCAGCAAGCTATTACATGCATGCATGTGACATTCTCCTATAAAAGGGCTCTATTAACTGGGAGCTAGCAAGAGTCTGGATTAACTTCTGGGGGATTAGTTGCCACCACAGCAAAAGCTGGTGAGGTCTGCGTACACAGATAGCAAAAAGGTCTCCACATCCTTAACAATATCCACTGCCAGGTTTTTTGAGTGGGAATCGGGTATTTTATCTTCTCCTTTGAGGAGATACATTTTATTAACATTTCTAGTTTTCCTAGTGAACTAGGGAAAGACTTTTATGCCCATAGTAGTACATCTTGGAATCTATATCTCTAGTTTATGCTTATATACATCTTACATACAATACATTATATATGTAATGTACATATGTAACATGTTTAATAAATAATTAATATTAGAGATATACATACACATCATGTAATAGTATTTATGTGATTTTAACTTTCTATTTCCTACAATAGGCATTTGAATAAGACACAAATTTAGATATTATACATATAATATTTAATATATATTTCTGTTTAGGGGTCAATTAATTATTCTTAAACATGATGTCTATATAGATAAATAAATAGGTCATGAAAGAGAGTCATACTAATATCATCAAATACATTTATTCAGGTCCAACAAATAGAGAAGGCTTTCCACCTTTACAATTACCTTTTAAGCCAGTGTGCTCTGCCTTCTGGCTGCACTAATTTCCACAAAGCATGCATATCTTCCAGTTACAGTGTCTTTTCTTTTGTTCTTATCTTTGACAAGAATAAGTCTTACATGGCTGTATATTTTAATACACCCATAATTCTACATGGCTGCCTCTATCGGCATTCTTATCTTACGTGGAGAAGATAGTCTCATGTCATCTGCCATTCATTGAATGTGTTTCTTTAGCTGTTTATTGTGTGACTATCTTTTTATTGCAAATGCTCCTTTCATTGTATAACCATTGGCAGAATAGGCTTGAAAAGCAGTAATTCTGTCTCCTATCACTATATTTCTACTTAGTAATATATAGCACATAACAGAATTTCAATAAACTACATTGATTCATGGAATAATTTTAAGTTGGAATGTATTATGACATAAGCTTAAATATCATATCTTTTCCATTGATATCTTGTACAGAGCAAGATACTAAATATTTCTATATGATACTATATTTGTATAATGGCTGTTAGAACCACAAATCAAATTATATTACAAAACAGCAGATTTACATGATATCTTGCTTATAATCATACATAGGAAAATTAAATATGAAGATAGAACTCTGCTGTCCATTGATTTCATCACATATGTGGGAATGCACTGAAATTTTAAATGGGTACGTACTTCTATTCGTTTTGATGAAATTGTTGAATAGTAAAAAAAGATTTGGCTATTATATGCATAAGAAAAGACATCTCCAGAGATTGCCCCATCTAGGGATCCATCCCATCTGCTGAAGACAAACCCAGACACTATTGCTGATGCCAAGAAGTACTTACTGACAAGAGCCCGGCATAGCTGTCTCCTGAGAGGCCAAACACTGGACTGACCCGGGGTTGAGGGGGACCCCAGTGGGGAGTTAGGGCAAGAATTGTAGGAGCTGAGGGGTTTGTGACCTCATAGAAAGAACAACAATATCAACCAATGAGACCCCCACTAAACTCCCAGGGACTAAACCACCAACCAAAGAGTCTTCAGTGGCTACCAATGGCTCAAACTGGATATGTAGCAGAGGATTGCCTTATCTGGCATCCCTGAGAGAGGAGCCCCTTGGTCCTGTGGAGGCTTGGTGACCAGAGCAGGGGAACGCTAGGCCACTGAGGCAGGTGTGGATGGACAAGTGTGGGAGCACCCTCATAGAGGCAGAGGGGGAGATAGGAACGGATAGGGAACTTGTGGAGGGGAAACTGGGAGGGTGATAACATTTGAGATGTAAATAAATAAAATAACCAATAAAAATGAAAAAAAGAAAAAAGAAAAGGCCTCTCTGGAGTAAGGTCTGAAGATATTAAAGGATTCTGAGAATCTTACAATGCATGTAAACATTCTAGCATTGCTTTGAGACTGAAGTAAGAACAATATCTTACTAGTTATTGCAGGACTAGCAGAGTCCTTATACTTAATAGACTTCTTGTCAAGTGGTATTTTTTTCCTTTACATGTTAACTTGTGAGGCAGTCTGTGCAGATTTGTATCACTACTTGTATCCTTCTCCCTCTAAGTCTCTTTTCTATTACAAAGCCAGGAACATTACCCCTCACTGCTTCAAGTTATTCCCTGTGAACACTCATAGCTACCTCAATGGCTTCATTATAGCACCATGAAGCCTTTAAATTAAATAGAGTAGAAGGTATAGAGATTACTGTTCATTAATTACTCCAATACTGGCTTATTAGCAGTTTGTTTTTGCCTCATTACGTTTCAATCAAAATTAACTTGAAAAGAAAAAGAGTGACTCTCCATCTATGGGATTCTCCAGGAAGCTACCTGAAAAGAAGCTTTTCCTGGTCATCTGGGGAAAGATTTCTGGGCTCAAGACAGGGATTCTTTCTGCATAACAAAGGAACCTTAGCTTTGCTTGTGATGTTGGCTTCTCTACAGGTTCCTCTTTCAAACCTCCATTAATTGCTGCTAACTATTGAGTAAAGTCTAAATCTTTCATGAAAAGACTTATGAGAACATCATCACTTGATAAATTACTTCCTCATTATGGGCTGCATTATTGTCTCTTTGTGCGACATGTAAAATGTATGACTGAAATAGAATTAAGCTAAGTGACCTGTAAGAGGGATCAGGGAATCCTGTTAAGATACGACATTTAGTATCAGATACAGATATTTCTTCATGAAGTCTGATTCCTTTTTTGTACAAAAAAACACAGAACGACTTATTCTATCTTTTCTTGTTAGATCTAGTATACTTCTCTTATTCCTCTCAATTTCCCAATAATTTTTTATATGAAAAATTATCCATGATATCCATAAGTGGTAGCTCAGACAGCGTTTGGTGGTTAAAACATTGCAGTAGAGGACTTTTCTGAATTCAAGGCTCCTGTGCTAAGAGCTGTTCTTAGCTAGAATATGAAAAGACCAGCCAAGTACTGTCCTTAATAAAGATTAAGTGAAAATTACTTGGGCAGTATTTCACAAATAATGGCAGTGTACAGTTTTGCTCTGGGAATATTTCAAGTGTGGGGCTTGAAGTTACTTGGTCATCTGAAAACCTGAGGAACCAGCTGCTGGGCTGCAGCCAGGAACCATTCAGAGACCAGTGTGTCAATTAGCTCCCTCCTACTTAGAACAGGTACTTATTGCCAGGAGTGATAAGTTAATCAACTAATGAGTCGATTAAAGAAGTAATTAAAGTGTAAAAGAGCGGCAAGGGGACTTACTTTGAAATGATGCTGTAATGCTTAAGGTTAAGTCAAATTAGCTTACTTACAAACCCATCAGGTCTGCCTCAAACAAGATCTTCCTGCAATTCTTTTCACTAGTGAATTCTGATGACATAATTGACATGCTTGTATACTGATACCATACAGACAAAGTCCATTCTCTATTACAGACTAAAGGGTATTCAGGGAAAATGCTGTATTTAAAGCATGCATCGTTTTAATAATTGTTCCAAGGTTATCTGAGTCAACTGTTTACTGGAATAATCTTGTAGTCCTTTGTGGAAGAATAAATGGTATTAGATCATACTTTGAATGTATCCATATACTCCAACATGGCTGAATGATGCCTAGTGCTGATGTTTATTGCATATCTGAGTCAATTCTTGTATTGTAACATAGCACTGAAATAGTATATGTCAATGGGGTGAGCAGATTAAATATACAACTACCCACTCAGATTTCTCTGAGATGTACCTATTTCTAAAATGTATATTTTGGTCAGATAGATTAAAATGCTGCATCAACCTGTGAAGGTAGGAGGCATTCCCATAAACACTTTGAAAAGTCAATGAAATATAATTAATATAAATAAGGAGAACTTTTAAGATTTATTTATTTTTATATTATGTGCATGTGTGGTTTTCCTGCATTTAAGCTTGTGTACTACATGCATGCAGTGTCGAAGGAGTCCAGAAGAGGGCATTGAACCTCTGAAAACTGTAGCTGCAGAAAGCTAAGAGCCACTTGGTGGGTGCTAGCAAACTGAATGTAGGTACCCTAGATGAGAAGCCAGCTCTATTAACTCCTAAGTAATGTCTCTCACCCAAAAGTCTATATTTTAAGCACATTTTTGAATTTGTGATAAAAGGTAATCATGTTCAAAAACTAAAATATTTTGTTTAATCATAGTTCAAATATATAACTTGCATTACTAGCACTTTATTATATTTTAAGTTTTAGTATTTATAGTAAGGTTTCAAATTTTGATATAATATAAAGTAATTGACTATTGGTATGTGGGCAGCCATAGATGCTCTCTGTGTGTTTATTTCTTTTTCCCCTTTCACTGTATTGTTTGTTTTGCTAGTTCATTCTTTAAGAGGTGAGATTTTTCAAATGGTTAGGCCATATGACTTGATCTGCATGAATAGGAAGCCTTCCTCCATATCAGATCTGAGTCAAGAAGAGTGTAAAATTAAAGAAGTGTGAGCCAGGCCTTAGTTCAGAAGACCAAATTTAGTGTCTGTTATAAGTGTTAGATTGAAATATAATATAATATTGAATTATAAGTGTGTGTATGTGTGTGTGCCTATTAACAAGTGGCTTGACAAAATTTTCTATATATCTAATTACTTTGTCTGCAGCTTGTATGTTGGTTAGTATTTTTAGTATTTTTGTCTACTTAAAATAAATTGGATCATCTGGGAATAGGGAAAATCAAATGAGAAAACACCTCCATATATGATTGTAGACTACTTTGTGGGTCATTTTCTTGATGGATGTTTGATGTGTGAGGTCCAAGCCCACTGTAGGTAATACTACCCATGGGCAAGTGGTACTGAGAGTTATCAGATATTCAGCTGAATGTGGGCTTAGAAAGCAGTGTTCCTCCATAGCCTCTGCTTAAGCTCCTTCCTGAATGTTCTGGCCTTGAGTTCCTCATCTGACTTCTCTACATGGTGGAAAACTTAAACTGAAATAAACCATTTCTCCCCCAAGTTACTTTTGGTCATGGCATTTTACAACATCAATAAAAAGCAAACTAGGTAAGTCTGTATTTTAATTTTTGGTGAATGGAACCCTACCATAATTGACCTATGCCAGAAATATATGTAGCCATAAGGGTACTTTCCATACTGACAGAATTTACCGAATCACAATGAAATTACAAGCTCCAATTTCTTTTATTCACTCCAACATTTTAGAGTTGCTAGATTAAGATATTAAAGATGCTAGTTGGAAAGCTACAGGGTTGAACCCAGCCTTAAGACTGAGTCAAGCTTTAGAGATAGACAACCGGAAACACTGTCTTAGTCCTGAAGCAAGGTACAGCACCTGGATCAGATAAAACAAGGGATGAGTGCACAGTCAATCAAGTGTGCTTGGCTATTAAGAGGGGTGCAGCAAACATCCTGGGGACAGTCAGAAGTTCTCTGCCAGTTGACACCTTACCAAAAACCTTACTGGTCAGATGGTAGGTTACTAGAACCATCACTACTACAGAATTAGGTGGTTCTGCTTATGAGGTCCAGGTGATGGGGTTGCACACCTCTTCAGTCAGAGATGCTTTGTTAAGTTATTGACTTTTTTTTCTGAATTATTTTCCTTGAAACTTGTTTTAATGTACTTAGTCAGTTTATAAGTGATAACCCTTTCCTTAGGAATAAGTTACTCATCTGTCTGGACCTAGTGTGTGGTGCTGGGAAAATTGGATGTCTTTATGCATATTCAGCCTACATATTTCTATTACCCTGTTTTTTACCAGTAAATGGTTTTAAAGGGAAATTTTTGAAGAACTATTTTTTCAAGTATGCTTTCTGGATGCATTCAATATTTTTGTGATTAAATTAATTTTTCTGGCTTTACAGTTCTAAATTGTTTTTTAGTCATCATGATATCATTTTGCTATTAGCACTGTTGATATAAATATTATTTTAACTAATGGAATTAAAATTTCTACTTTTTGGTGGGAAGCAAGAATTCTACCATTGAACTACCAAACAAGAAAGCAAGAGACTCCCAGGACTCAAAGGGGATTATGTTAGCTGAAATGTCCAACAAAAGGAAGGGAGAACCTGTAGAGATCATATCCAGAGGTTAAGCAATGAATGTCCCCAGTTGATGGATGGGGCCACCCACTCATCTTCAATTTTTTAACCCAGAATTTTCCATGTCTAAAGGAAATAAGGGGACAAGGTGTGGAGCAGAGACTATAGGAAAGGCCATCCAGAGAGTCCCCAACCTTGGGGGTCCATCCCATGTACAAACACCAAATCCAGACACTATTTTAGATGACAAGAAGTGCTTGTTGATAGGAGCCGGATATAGCTGTCTCCTGAGAGGGTTCTACCAGTGCCTGAGAAATAGGCAGATGATCTCAGCCAACCATTGTTTTGAGCACAGGGAACCCAATGGAAAAGTTAGGCAAAGGATTGAAGGAGCTGAAGGGGTTTGTAACCTCCTAGGAAGAACAACAATATCAACCAACTAGACCCCCCACAGAGCTCCCAGGGACTAAACCACCAACCCAAGAGTACACATGGAGGGACCAGCTGCATATGTAGCAGAGGATGCCTTATCTAGCATCAGTGGGAAGAGAGGCCCTTGGTCCTGTGAAGGCTCGATGCTAGGACAGGGAAGCAGGAATGGGTGGGTTGGTGAGCAGGGAAGTGGGGATGGGATAGGTGTTTTGCGGAGGATAAAACAGGGAAGTGGATAACATTTGAAATGTAAATAAATAAAATATACAGTTAAAAATTCATTTTTTCTCTTTCTTTTTTTCTTAGTTTACACTAATTGCAGCCATTGGCCTGTTCCTATCTGCTTCTCAGTCCTTTTCTGTGTGACCCTTTACTCTTCATTTCAACTAGTTCTGATTCTTTTTTTTTTTCTTTTTCTGTCATCCTGAAATTTAATTACATATTTGGCTACCTATATGTCTTAGTTCTAGTCTCCTTTCTAGTCATGAATTTATTTGTTTTACATTTAAATATCTTGACATTTTTTCAACTCAAATGTTCTGCATGTTCTGAATATATTTGTTCACATTATTTGTTGTAGGTTTTTCTTTTTAATTCAATCATTTATTTGAATATCCAGTTCTTTGTGTACATCCTATTTCAGGTCACCTAATTGTTATTTTAAGTTTTTCTTTGGATTAAATTGGCTTTAAAGTTTTATCCTCACAGTATCTTTAACTCTGCTTTCTCTGTTTTGAGTTTTTCAGTATGTGGTTTTGTTTTTATATTTTAAGGCATATCATTAATTCACACAATGAGTTTACACTCCTTTAGAAGTCTTAATGTTATCAGATGCTGAGAGATGGATGGGAATTTGAATTGACTCCAATGATTGGCTAGGTTAAAAGAGTTCAATGTGGAGAGATGGGGGAGAGACTGAGGGAGGGAGGGAATGATGGGAAGGGAAAAAGAAGAAAGGAAGGGAAGGAAGGAAGGAAGGAAGGGAGGAGCTCAAGACCAAATAGTATCATAATCTGGGGTTTACTTTTCATTTTAGCTCAACCCCTACGCTGATGACAGGTCCTGGGCTCCTTTAGCACTTAACAATGGCAAAGCACTGGGTCATCTTCATGTTGTAATAGGCTAACACAGAGTGTGGAGTGACAGTAGTTAAGAGCACAACTAGACAGCACTCCTTCAGCTGACTTCCATGCTATATGACATGGTTTCTTAAATTGCATGCCAGGTACAATGCTTATTTGGAGTAATGTGAATCTGTCAATTATCAGATATAAAAGTCAAAAGTGGGATTTGTTTCCCTGCTTGTCTTCTGTCTTGACCTTTGCTTGTTTTGTATTTGATGGTATAATTGTCAATAATAGACATGAAGCAACTTCATTTTTATCTTTCTCAGGAATTTTTGAGATGATGGGGTTTGCAGCCCCATAGGAGGGACAACAATATGAACCAACCAGACACACCAAAGCTCCCAGGGACTAAACCACTAACCAAGGAATACACATGGAGGGATCAATGACTCCAGCCACATATGTAGCAGAGGATGGCCTTGTTGGTCATCAGTGGGAGGAAAGGCCCTTGATCCTGTGAAGGCTCTATGCCCCAGTATAGAGGAGCAGGGGATGAAGGGATGGGATAGAGTTCTTTTCAGAGGGAAAACCAGGAAAGGGGATAACATTTGAAATGTAAATAAAGAATATATCAAATATAAATTTCAAAAAATTTTTTACAATAATGGGATTTATATGTAGTTTCATATGATTTGAAATCATTTCATTTATTCACTTGTATGTGTGCATGTGCATGAGGGTGGGTATGCAGTCCACAGTATGTATGTGCACACATACACACACACACACACACACACACACACACACACACATGAGGAGAGAGAGAGAGAGAGAGAGAGAGAGAGAGAGAGAGAGAGAGAGAGAGAGAGAGAGGACAAAGGAGATGTTCTTGTGGGAATGATTCTCTCTTATCACTTTGTGGATCCTACAGACTAAACTCAGGTTCTTGGTGTCAAGTGCTTTTACTTACTGAGTCACCTTATTGTCCCTTATATAAATACATTTTAAAAGTAATATATATTTAGTATTTAACATATATGTATACTCATTTTATTTTATCAAAGAGTTAATTTTCATGCAAGAATACTAAGTCAAATATAAACATCAATCCTTGAACCTACCAATATACACAAAATGATTACATTTTAATATATTAAACATAGTTGTATTTTATATTAAATATGTATTCAAGGCATGTTTTTATAGTTCTAATATATATGCATTCATACCTATAAATGTATATTATTCTCGTAGGATATAGGTCAAGCAATTCAACAACAGTGGTTTCACAACTAAAATGCTGTGAATCTACAAGTTGTTCAGTTTACAACGCTTAATGTCTGAAATGTTCAAATCTTGCAGTGGAGTGCTGATGGATTATCAGAGCCCTGCTGGTCTGCAGCTTATGTTGGGGTTCTGAATGGAATCTTAGGTATATTACCAGAGAGAGTGAGGGCAAGAAATCAAAAAGGCAATGTTCCCTTCTACTGCTTCCTTTTATATAGGCTGGATCAGAAGGGAAGGTGAAGATTCCGGGTAAGTTTTCCTGTTTCAAATAATCTGATTAAGGCAGTCCCTTGTGGGAGTGCTAGCAGTCTGTTTTTTTTTTTCTTTTACTTTTTGTAAATCCCAGATGTAGTAGATGATATCCAAGAAGAGCCTTCACAGTGCCTGTCCCTCTAAACTATTACAATTCCTTCATTTTAACAACTCTTTCCCTTTTCCACCAAGATTATGCAACATGCACAGAAGGATGCTCCTGCCATTCTTAGAGCAATGCCAGGGAACTTGTCCACACCACCCCTTCTCCAAACATACACAAAAGAAAACTACACAATACACTCCTTTTAGACACTTAAAAACACCATGAAGGCAATGCAAATTTCTGCAGATAGGCATACCTTAAAGAAATATTTTGATATCCATGCCATCACTAGATGCTAATACCATTTCTCTTTTCATTAAAAGAAAAAAAGATAACATGAAAGGGCTTATTTCCAGTATCAAAGATAGCAAGCTTAACGCCAAGGAGTATGTGAAAATTCCCCACAACATTAGCCAAGGCTGATGTCATGAGAAGGTTTAACGCAAAGAAGGCATTGATCCTCTTGGTCCTTGGCTAGGATCCTTTTTATAGGGAAAATGCATTTATAACCAGCTAACCCTACTTCAACCATATAATTATAAATATGTCATTTTTTCACAATTTAAAAAGAATTTAGGGGCTATATATTTACATTTTTATAAACTTACATTATAATTATAAATTTCATCTTTAAAATTTAGACAGAAGACAAAGAGAGAAAATCAAGAGTGAGAGCCTATGTTGAATTAAGAGGACATTAAGAGATGGCTCCCTCTTTATAATGCAAGATGGAGTAACTGAACTGAGGTCATTAGGTTTGAGTACCAAGTACCCTTACCTGCTGAGTCACTTCACTGACATGTCAATTTAATCTTTTAATGGACATTTTTTGCTCGTAATAAAAATGACTATTTGTTCTGTATAACTAATTATGACTTTGAAATGACTTGTCCTTTATTCAAGTCTTATCAAAGTAAAATTTATAGAATTTCACATACATAAAACTTAGCTGATGAATGAGAAGACCCCTTAGCTTAACTGGAATACGACTGTTGTTCTGAACCTAACATAGTTAAGTATACGGATGAACATATACTATTAGTATAGATTTAGAAAAAGTAAAAATAAAAAAATCTTGGATTTAAAAATAGTAATTTTTATCACTTTGTTATTACTTTTTATAAACTTTTTGAAGTGAAATAAGCTGCTGTAATTGAGAAGGGAATAGATCTCTGAGATAATTAGAAAGAGGTTATTTTATCTTGAGGGCAAGACTTATTTGTGACTGCTCTCTCAATGGGAGGGAAAATGAAAGACAAGAGTTACCTTCTCTCACTGGGAAGTGTTAAGTGAGATGTGCTAAAAGACACCATAAAGAACAGGAAAGATTCAAAATAGTGCTACACTGTGGGGTTTGGGCTTGCCCCGTTTGCTCTTTCAACTTGAGTTATGCTTGATATTATTTAGATACCATCTTTTCTTATGGGTTACTCTAACTCAAAAATGCATTCTGTAAAAATACAATACTGGGAAAAGGGAAGAAAAATACGAAATGAGAAAATGTTCTGAGCTTACATTTTGCTAAGATTTGAGGCTGATAATTTAGAAGCCGCTCTGCGATGCATTAATTGTCCAGAAGCAGGAATGCATTGTGTAAAAACAGTTCATACATTGAGAGGTGGAATATGCTGGGGGTCTGAGCTGTCACTTGGGCTGTGAACTACAAGAAAAAGATGCAAACAGAAGTAAGTTTTCTGGAAAAGGATACCTTTCGATTTGTTGGTGACATGAAATTGATGGAATTAGGTAAAATAATAATTCACAGACACCATCTTCAGGGAATTACATATTTATTTTCAACTTTTCATTACACTGCCAAACATTTTATATGAATAATCTTTTGAGTATTCCAGGGCTTCAGAATCCTGGAGAAAGCAATAAGAGCACACTGTTGGATTTAGTAGAGTTAGGACTTCAGAGTGCTGGGTGGTCAATGGTATGCATTCTCTGAAGGCAGAAAACACTGAATGACTTTGACTTCAAAAAAAAAAAGAAAAAGAAAAGAAAAAAAGGACTGAGTTTTGATATACCATCCTCCTGTTTACCACTTTATATTGTAAAGCATTTTTCCCCCTAAAGGTTTGTTATTCTAGATTCCGAAGGTAGTTCTGCATCATGGCTTTTGTAGGAATAACAACATGCTTGTTATAATCCAAAGAAATACAAACAAAGGCTATGTTTTCTACTTGTATACACATATTACTGAATGACAAGAATTTTCATTCAGCGGTACAGAAAATGCATGAGGATTTTTAAATTTTTTTGATGTGTTCTCATTTATTAAATTTCAATGTGTTTCTTTTGCACTTACAGCATTTTTCAAAAATGTGTGTATGCGTGTTATGCAGGTATGTATTTGTGTATAAGTATGTGACAGAAAAAGAGAGAGAGAGGAGAAAGAGGAGAAAGAGAGAGGAGAGAGGAAAGAGGGTTCTGTTCACATACAATAAGAATTATGTGTTTCTATGTACACCAAAACATATCAAAACTTACAAAATAAATAACTAGGCACAGGTCTGCAGGTTTTTTTTCCATATCACAACTGATGTTTGAGTAAGCAAAGAACATGTGAGGGTGTGGTCACTTGTTTCTGGATGGTTCTCTAATAAAGGGACAGTCTTTTGAGGCTTTAGTTTCTTAAGAACAGCAAAATCCTGGAATTGTTCTAGTGCTGTAAAGCAGAGAAAACATTAAACCAATTGATGAAAAGCTTGGAAATGCTGGCTTTCAGAAACTTAACCCAAGCTTCCTTTTTTTCTCCCTCCCTCTCTCCATCCCTCCTTCCCTCCCATCCTTCTTTCCTTTCTTAAATAAATGATTTTTACATTGATGTCCAAGCTTCCAAATGGAAGTAGTCATTTTCTTATAAGAGAACTACAAAGAAAACCTCTCAAGATCTAGAATGAAAGTTTGAGAGGTAAGATTTCTCGACGGAAATGGCTTATCTGACCTAATTATGGGGTCTTTGTCTCTTCACATTTTCTCTCTTTTTTTCCACTTGGAGAAAGTATGCGTGGGAAGCAAAGATTCTTCTTCTCACTATGTTTTGCACGTTGTCAGAATTTATTAACACAGTATTTTCAGAAGAATGACAGGGTTATTAGACATTTCATGGCAGAAACTCAAAAACAATTCCACATCCTGTCTGGTCAAAACTTGTAAATTTTTCAAGAACTACACAGGCAAAAGTGGGCTTCTGATGAATGTGCTAAATGCAAATTTCAAAGATGATGAAACTTGAGATTGAGATAGAAACTGAAAGTCAAATATATAAAAGTTATATCTACAGAAGCATGTGTGTGATACATGCATTAATAATTCATAATAAACAAAGCCTCAAAAAAAGACACCAGTTTCTTCATATAGAAGGACAAATTCATGGGAACCACACTGTGGAACAATATCTTCACCTGTCAGAAGCAAAAAAAATGTCAGTTAAAATTATTTTCAAGTAATATACAATTTCAGTGAAGTTAATTAGTAGTTATTTTTTCCATTAGTAATCAAAGCTTTATAGATTTCTCTATATTTCACCAAATTGAATTGACTATTAGTGAGTTTATAATAATCTAAAATGAAAATAAAACAGATCATTTACTGTCAAAATTATTCTATAAGTAGCAAACTTCTTATAGTCAAACAATAACCACTGTGTATTTTCAGTTGGGATACTAGAGTTAATTTTGACATCAACTTGATTTTCATTTCTCTTCCCAAAGAGTAGCTATGCCATTCAATTAATTTTTTTCTAATTCTTTCTTTTCAAATATACTGCTTAAAAAAGTGGAGTAAATTAAAAGTGGAAATGAAAATACTACCTAATGTCTGTAAATGTTGGTGTATTTCTATTTCTATTTCTGTGATAAATTAGTGTGAACCAGCCGGGCGGTGGTGGCACACGCCTATAATCCCAGCACTTGGGAGGCAGAGGCAGGTGGATTTCTGAGTTCAAGGCCAGCCTGGTCTATAGAGTGAGTTCCAGGACAGCTAGGGCTACACAGGGAAACCCTGTTTCAAAAAAAAAATGTTAACCAGAGTAACTTGAGAGGGTATGCATTTCAGCTCACAATTTCATATCACAGTCTCTCCCTGAGGCAAGCCAGGGCAGTGACTGAAACAGGATAGGCACACAGAGGCAGGAGCTAATGCACTGCTTACTGCCTTGAGCTTGCTCATTTTTTCACCCTACATGCTTATAACACCTAGGTATCACTCCAGTGACACCATTTTCAGTGTGATGTGCCCTACAACAAAGAAAACAGACTGTAGGATTGCTCCCAGATGTATGTGATAAAGACTTTTTTTTTTTTAAATTGATGATTCCTTTTTCCAAATGACTCTAGCTTCTGTGTCAATTTGACATAAAACTAGCCAGTTCTAGCACATGTCAGTAAAATCTCAAGTAAAATACATACACATACAAGCATGTACCATGCACACATGCATGTGGAAGAGGGATGGAAGCAGAAGAAACTGGAAAGATAACAAACCAAGATCTGTTAGATAAGGTAAGAGAACAGCACTTATGTGACAATAAGTGGAATTTAGTATTATTGCCTATAGATGAAGAATACTGTTAAACTACAGTGGGGGGAGAGTGTGGATCCCACATAGTACAAAATCATTGTTTGCTTCTGTCTGTAGCCAAAACTAGTCATATGCCATATTATAGACTAATTTTTAATTTTCTTAACACTTAGAACATAGCTCTGGTTAGTAACACTTACCATTTACTTGAGGTACAGAATCTTCCTTGCTGTCAACAACGTTACATATGCAATGAGTTCCCTTTAGAGTGGCTTCTGAGTTGGTTTCAATTATACTTTAGAACTTTTACTTTGTGCTCCATTGCTCTTCATTTAGTGGTTGATGAAAAGCAATCTGATAAGTTAATTCTTACAAAGGTTTAATTACTTAACAGCTTGATTATTAAATCTCCAGGGTTTTTGGATTTTGAACAGAGAACTCCTAAATGTTAAAGTCTCAATTCAATAGAATTAATTAGTGGTATTTTAGTGGAGGAAGACATTTTGTTGTGGTCCAGAAGACAGAGTACATGAGGATTCCATAAATACTGAAATATTTTCTCATGTTCAGCATGTTTTAAGGAAAATAGTAATAACATATTATGTATATTAAGCATGTATACTATGTATCTTTTAAGAAAGAAGATTCTGGGAAAAACAGTATTATGTTTGTAACTAAAATCACATACAAACTCCATCTAAATTGCTTCTTTGGGTACTATATGCCTTGATGCCTCTGTTTTCTCATCTTTATAATTGAGATATTTGGTGTGTTCATAACAGGTGTCAGATGTAATGAAAAGTCAAGAGAAATATTTATAGAAGACTATTTTTATGTCATTCAGAAACTTTTGTTTACATTAGGTAAAATCACATACCTGTACATTTTCTAATACTGCACCGTACCTTTACAAATCACATGATTAATTTTACACACAATGAAGAATATACTTCTATTTTTATATGGGGTTTCTACATTTTTCACATATGCTAGATTTTTTATAACATCAAACAAACATGGAAGGAAGAACCCTAGAGTAAGAACAAATTATGAAATCATGTTTAGTATTAGCCCAAGGGGTTTCTAGATGAAATAAAAATAAGAACTGAGAAATACAAAAACAATAGATTCTAAGAAGTATGATGTTGCTGTTTTCCTAGGCAGGTATGACATAATCAATGCAAAATAGTGTAAGAAGTGACAGTTTATCCCTGAAAGATACCTAAATGAACAAATAATAAAATTGCCTGATTAGTATGGAAGTATTTATTAAAAGCTCTCTCTCCACCTCTCTCTCTCTCTCCTCTCTCTCTCTCTCTTTCACACACACACACACACACACACACACACACACCACGAGACTCAGTGTTTTTCATACAATGTGTTATAATGTGCAAGAATAATTTTCATTACAGATTAAATATAAGCAGATTACCAATTCACAGATATCTTTAAACTGTTCACCAGGTAGTGAAGGAATCAAATAACCATGGAACAGTCAAAGAAAAGAGAGTCCAAAAACTTCTGAAGGATCCCAATGTTTCCTGCCAGAGAGACACAGTATAAGAGCCTTGAGAGTTCAGGTTGTGATAAAATAAGTGAACCTTTAACATGTCTGTAAAGGGAGTTATAAATTTTAGATTTAGTAAACATAATTGTAAAGTTGATGTCTTAAAACTATATCATGAGTCTTTAGATATACATTTTCTAAATATGTTCAGAAATATTTTATTTCAAGTTTATATGATTTATAGCCTTTGCTTCTAAAAAATGCCTTAGACATATCTGTTTTCATTTAGGAAAAGAATTAATGTTCTCAAGGCAGGGACACCAAATTATGTATACTCCTTTAACAAATGAAAGTGAAATAGACAAAAGTCAGGAAGGAGAAAGAAGATAAACTGTGTCTTCACCTTACCATGATGGTAGAACTGAACAAACACATTGACTATTTAATCTTGTATCCCCTTTAATTTATTCAATTGATCAAATTTTAGAGTTTCTATTTCATTTGAAAATTAAAATGATGTTACATTAAGGCATTGAAAAGAATTATGTATGAGTGAAATGACTGATGCAAAGCACGACTGCAACACCAGTATTATAATATTAATCATTGGCACAGAAGATTGTAGCCACCATTTAGATGTGGGCACACAGTCGAATTCTTAGCTTGGGAGTAGTAGCAGAGGCAGAAAGCATCTGACTTGCCGTTATTTGTCAACCTACTATGAAGAAAGTAGCCTCTCATGATGCCTTATCCTACTACGAAGAACAACATTGCTCGATAGTACTGATGAAGGCAACCCATCATTTGATATGTCTGGCTAAAATAGAGATACTATATGTATATGCTATTTGGACAGTCTTTCCTTTTTTCTCCCTAGGAAGTTTTCCAGAGCAACTTCATAGCTTTTCCAATTAACATTTTATTACATATTTTAAATTAAGTATTAAATATAAAAATAAAGTTAGAAATTAGTCCTTGTCTTCAAGGAGACCACAGTATTCCATAAAACCAAATCTAACAAAAATAAAATAATTAAATGTAGTGCTCTCATACTTTGAGATGAACACATGCAAATTCTTGTGTTTTTGTTTCATGTAAAAATTTTAGCTACAATGGTTTAAAATAACCTGGTCAGGATAAAATGTTGACTGGAGTTCATGCTAAACAAACAAAAAGTTATGAAATTACAGTTATCGTAATCATTGTGTGAGCCAAAAAGAAAAACCATAGAATTGATAAATGTTATGAATGAAGTTACCTATAGGGAAGAAGTAGAGGAATTTATGAGTATTCTTTTGAAAAGGGGAAATGTCTAAACAAATAAGACATCATTCTTCAAATACTTTAAATGTTTATGTGCTTGACATGAGTTTGTTAATTCTGTGGAGTATTTAGGGGCTGGGAATTTCCCTGACCAACACTCAGTGGCAGTTTAATTAGGTGTGGGGTCACAAAGGCATAGTCTGCTGTTCCCCAAGCTTTCCCTGGGATGTGACATATATTCTCAGTTCACTAAAGCTCCTCCCCACTGGCTCACAGGTGGCCTTAGAATACTCCCAGTTACATTTAATTCAGCCACTGCCAATAAATTAGCAAGTCTAGCCAGCCTCTGTGGTGCTATCAATTTGATGCACTGTTGTATAAATATTAGATCAACATTTTATCATTTAAAATCCAGAATTTCTGTATTCCATTTCTTCTATAAAAGAAAAGTGGTAAAATTTTCAAACAATGTAATGTCTGCCTCTAACAATAAATGATGTTGAGATAATTCTCAAACCTCAACAGAATCACCAGATGGCATGTTTTCTAGAAAAGTCAAATTAATAACAATGTATTTTTACATTTTGCAGTACAACATCAAGCTTAATAATAACATCTGAATTCTGAAAATACTAGACAAATCTGCAAGTATAACATTCTCCTAGCGAACATCCTGTGAATTCATAAATATTTACATGTTACAAGTTATAATTATGTAGCACTGGGGAAAAGGGAAAATGTAGCTGTATATTTATATCCTACATGAATATAAAAGAACATTCATAAATTACAAATGTGCACTGTTCTAAGAAATATACCCACTGAGCTTTTGTTCCTTAAGACCAATAGATAAGAATACGTTGTACCTCCACCCCATCAGTGGAATAAAAATTATAATTGTAAGTTTGAATGACTATTGATTGCTTATTATAGTTTCTATTAATAGTTCAACATGGTTATGCATGAGCACATCATTGTAGGTATTTGACAACATAGAAGAGGAAGTCTGTATTGCTACAGGGATAATCCTTCTTAAGAAACTGACAAGCATGATTATATAAAGCACTGCAAAGTATGTATTTGCTTTGAAACAATTGCCTAAAATAGTACAGTTAAATGCTATCTTGTTATTGCTGTGGATATTAGTTGGTCTGCATAGCAAATTCTATATTATAGATTAATCAGAACACTAGAAAAAGTCACTGAATACAATAGGCATTTAGCATCTAAAACTTTATGCATATGCTAGTTTTCAGTTATTCCAAAGCTTTGGAAATAAGGATTGAAAAATATTTCCTATGATCTTACATTATATATTCTAAGAAATAATCATAATTTACATTAATTTTAGCCATTTATTTCATAGTCTACATTTTTACCATTTTTAACCACAAATATTTCAAATTCTTTAATTGCTTTGTGGCTATATTTTATGTGTATCTTATCAAGTGCATTTATATATTGAAGTACATTCAGTTGTTAAATTGTCTAATCTTTGAGAATTACCACACATATATACGGTGACCTCCAGTCGTCTGATCAAATTTGGCATTACTTACTGCTATAATCAAATATATTCTCATCTCTTATTTGAACAAATCATACAGGAATTGAATACAATTTTTATGAACACTAGCAATATGTTCATTTCTCTGATAATTTTGACATTAAAATTCCATCTTAATAATCCCATCCTTCAGGCTTTGAAGACTCTTAAGGTATTAAAGCAAAAATTATCCTAAGCAGTTAGATTATAATGTATTTAAAGATTAGAATTTTCATGTTGAATATTAACTGCTCCATTTCCCAGGAAAAGAAAACTATGCTGATTTCTTCTATAATTTATACATTTCAAAGGCTGTCTATCCAAGTTTAAACCATAGCAGTAGAAAAAATGTATTTTCAGTGAACTTAACTATCACACAAATTTTCAAAGGTGTATGTAATGACATATTTTGATGAATTGGAAATATTTGAAAGTGATTTAATTTCAAAATATGAACAGAATTATTAAACATTAATCGCTGTAAATGATCCACTGAAACTAAAACAATTAACTAAAGTAGTTAACCCTTCTACTAAAAATAGAAGCACTTTGACTTTCTAATTCTAGGTAAGAGGTACAACATTCACTGTGCATAATCTCCATTTGGCACAATGGGAGATATTAAAAAGATATGATTTATTAGATGGGAGATCTCTCTCATTTCATATCTAAATTATCTAGAGATATCATAAATTATTTTCTGTATGTTAAAATTCCCAGATGTAAATTTTATAAGGATTTCATAAAGATGAAAGCCATTCTTGTTTTTAATATTCTCTGGAGAATGTTTCAAAAATATTTACACATTTGAAATGGAATTAAAAATCCAATACTTTTATAAATCTTGCTTCATTTTATGACCTCAATTTTATAAAACATTTACCTTTACTAAGTGATAGTTTAATGAAATGCATCTTGCCAATTAATAAAATCATATGTTTTACTATTCTTCTCCTGACTTTATCATTCCTAATTAAAAGGACTAATAATAATTATAAGTTCAAATGTATGGAATATCTACATGATAGTCTATATACTTCATGGTAGTACCATTCATTATATTTTGGTACTAACTAGAAAATCTACTACTCCCCAATCTCTGATTTCTATATGTTTAATGAAATAATTCCACTGTTTGTGTCTATTTGTGAATAATTGCAAATCTGTACATGCTTTTGTGTGTGTGTGTGTGTGTGTGTGTGTGTGTGTGTGTGTGTGTATGTGTGTGTAAACTACTTCACTGTAGATTAAACTGTCATGGGTCAGTCTTTCTGAAACATCAATTCTACACTTTATTTTGAGAACAGGGAATTTCTACATATGAGAGGGTGAGTGAGACCCTGAGGTCCCTTTCTCTTTTAGGGTGATAAAATTCCCCAAAAGACATGCTAAAGAGGCCAGCTGTAGCCTACTTTTCAGTTCTTTGTGTTGAATGAAATTGCAAAGAATTCTTTGTGTTGAATGAAATCACAAAGAATTGTTGTTCATCAAGCCTTACTTAGGATATACTTTCTGTGTGCCAGAAATCTTGAGTAATTAGAAACAAAAGGTTTATAAAGCAAACAAACAAACAAACAAAGTGAATATG
This sequence comes from Mastomys coucha, assembly GCF_008632895.1. Classification (NCBI taxonomy): domain Eukaryota; kingdom Metazoa; phylum Chordata; class Mammalia; order Rodentia; family Muridae; genus Mastomys; species Mastomys coucha. The sequence goes on from NW_022196897.1 coordinate 34,178,599, forward strand.
GACAAATGAGCATCTCTCTCTATCCACACAACCCTTTCTATTTTATGTCACATTTTCTCATCAAATCTGGACAGGACCAGTCATCTGTAATCATATTTCTTACACAGTGCCTCAACATTTCTGAAAATGTTAACAAGGAACTGACCCACACACTGCATGTGAATTCTCTTGAAAGGGTGATGTCCTTTGTACTACATTCTTGTAGTTAATGGGAGTCCAAAGAAAACCCAGATCTTAAGTAAGAGAAACATGAAGAAATCACTATATTTAGGAAAAGGAATCAGTTTATTGAAAGGAACTGACAGTGATGGGGAAAATTGGAAAAGCAGAGAATTCCTGTAGAATTATTTAACTGGCGAGTGTGGAAGCTGATGACCTCATCCATTAGCTTTTATTCAGCCTTATCCATAAGATGCATTGGTGTGAATAAGCTTCCTGCCCTCAAGTTGGCCAAACCAATTGACCAAGGACATAGCTTAGGTTAAAGAAATTATTATTAAGGAACATTGAAAAGTCTTACAAGAAGTCTGCAAAGGCATAAGGCCAGAGTCCTAATGGGAGTGACATAAAAGGAAAGGAAATAGATGGAGTGCAAACAATGTCAAGGTCATACTGAATGAGTGAAAATTTCAAAATAAATGTAACATGCTTATATTGTCTACACATACTTTAAATTGTTCAACAATTCCAAAGTGGTCTGCTGGGGAATGGCATATCATATCAGTTTTTTATTGCTGTGATAAACTCATAAACTAAATAGACTTATAGAAGGAAAATTTAATTTTGGCTCACATTTACAGAGAGATAAGAGTCCATTAATACACAGAGGCATAGCAAAGCCCTTCAGGTATGGCAGCTGAATGAGGAAGCTGGTAAATCACATCTTAAGCATAAGAATAAAGCAGATAAAATGAACTGGAAATAGGAAAAGGCTATGAAACCCTAAGTAAGAACCCTACAATAAACTGAGACCATTTTCAAATTTCTGAACCTGTGGACAATTGTGTCATTCAAATCATTATGTTGTACTCATTGGATTCTAATATGTCCATAGCTATGTAATAAGGCAAAATGCATTTATTGCTACTTTAGAAGTTGTCTTTAAAGTCTCAACATTATTTAAAAGTCCTAAAACTCTTCTGAAACCTAAGGCAAGTGAGTACTTCCCATGTAAGATGAAACATCAAATTATATACATCAAACAATAACTAATAGCATGGACTATACACTCCTATTCCAAAAAGGAAGGAATGGTGATACAATGAGGAAACACTAGACAAAGTAAGACTGATATCCCGAAGAAAAAGCACCAAATTTTGTAGCTCATTTTCCAAGTCTGGAACAGTATTATCAAAGGGCTCAGAGAGTTCAACCACTTTAGCTTAGGTGCCTGCAATCTCTCCCTCTGCCTCTCCCTGTTTCTGTCCCTTTCCCTCTCCCTCTACCTCTGCCTTGCCTTCTCCCTCTTTCTCTCTTCCTCTCCCTCCCTCTTCCCTTCCTTCCATCCTCTCCCCTCCCCACTCTCTCCATATGTGTGTGTGTGTATGTGTGTATGTATATATATATATACACATAGACATGTCTCTCAAAGTTATGAAATCTTGAACATCTTGGGGTCTCCAATGACTCCTAGGCTTTCACTTTCACAACTTTATCTTTTTGGGCCTTTTCACAATGACTCCTCTGCCACATGTTGCCTGGCTTTGGGGCTCTATGAAGCCTCAGAGGCAGAATCTACTGTCTCTTCCTTTTGTATTATTCATACCCCTAAAGCTTGCATAACATAGACTAATCTGTCAGGTTCAACTATCAGCTTGAGATTCCCCCCACCCCTCCAAATGACAATAACAACAGCATTTTTCTTCAGTTGCTTCCTAGTAGCAGAAAATTCCCTTGGGTCCCATTCTCAATTTGGAAGCTTAGCTGTGCTGGTCTTGCCCTGAGGAATCACTCCTCTTTGTCCCAGTGCTTAGCAGGAGGCTTTTCCTTAACTGTTTACACCACTGAACAATTATGACTTCTCTTTCAGGACGAGTTTGGCTGTAGTTATAAGCTTCCTGGAGTTCTTTTTGCTCCAAACTTTACATTTTATGTTTTCTTCGGTCCCTCTCTTTTTCTTTGTATACTTGCATAAACAGTATCAATAACCACCTCAGCAGAGATTCAGCCTTACTCTGTCTTGAAAATTTCTCAAGAAAAGAAATTAGCCCATTATTTTAAAATATAACCTCAGACAAATTAGTAGGACCAAAGCAGAAGGCAGCCAGAATTTTACCAAAATATCACAGGAACAGCTTCTGACCCAGTTGTTACAGCTTCCACTTCTTTTAGTACCTTTGCCTTTTAAACAAGTACTAGAATGGCCCATACTAGTCTGCTTATAATATTCAAATGCTTTTAAAGTCAAAAGTTTCAGAGTCCTGTGCATTCTTCCAAACCACCACAATAAAAAAAATCAGCCAATCAGTCAAAATCAAACAAACAGACAAGCAAAAAACATGGTTATGATATGTTATTCACATCGGCAACTCACTTCACTTTCTGGTACCAACATTTATATCAGTAATTTTTCTGTCACTATGATAAACACCATGACCAGAACACAGAAATACATGGAAGGCAATAAATTTTGTCTATACCAAAAATCAGAGAGACCAAACTGGAAATTCGATGAGTCTATGATATCTCAAAGCCAACTCCTAAGTGCCATACTTCCTCCAACAAAGGTCATTCCTCTACATATCTCTTCACAAACACTTCCAACTGGGGTCCAATATAATAACCCATAATTGTAATATTTTCATCATTTCTAATTCACCACAGAACATCAGAGCATGTTAATATTTAAGGATTGAGCCATCATTTCTAATGGAGAAATATTGGGAATAGTGTATAGCAAAATCTACAGTTAGCCTTAAAGAGGTGATAGCACAGACAGTCCATTGATTCTTGGGCCTGAGATTTTATATTAGAAATTTTATGTTAAATATTAGCTAGTCATACTACATCATATTATGCTTTCATATCATTTTACAGACAGAAAGCTATGTCATATGAATAAATATTTATTTGGACTCGTGTTTGAGATGGTAGTGTCCAGTGTGGTTGAGAAAGTATAGCCACATGTTCCTGGGACCTGCAGCATATAGATGGACTCCTCACATTTACAGAAGATTAAGCAGCTGAGAATGGGAGATGCTGGCCTGATCTGGGCTTATCCTGGTTATATCTTTTACTGCATTATTGTTTCTGTTAATAGTTTTAGAAAAGGACATTGATGATATTCCAGAGCTGTATCACTAAATGATACTAAATAAAATCAGTAGGATAATGAAGAGTGACCACCACAGATGTTAAAAAAAAACACTTGTATTGAGCTAAGGAGTTTTCTGCTTACTTAGAGCTTACAAGTATTTATCATTATATGAAGTCAAAGTTATTGGGAGCCTTACTTATTTATGGGGACTCCATGTAATATTATTTTACTTAGCTTGTTGATATAATCAATCATAAAATTCTAATTTTAGTTATCTGATGTTTTACTTTTGGTGGTAAATGAAAAGTACTTTTGGCATAGATTGGTATAACTATTAATGATAACTATGTCTGTCTTCAAAATATTTTTAAATATTATCTAATTTCTTGAGAGTTATTAATTTGAAAATTTACATTATACTGTTTTATCACATTTACCTTTAGTTACTTTAGTGATCTTTGATAATGAGATCAGCCATCTTCTGATACTAAAGAATTAACTAAATGTCAATTGTATGGTTAACATGATGCCTCAGAGAGTAAAGCACTTGTCATCAAGTCTTAAGGCCTGAATTGAATCTCAGAATTCTCATGATAGAAAGAAAGAATATATTCCTCTAAGTTGCCCTTGTCAGCTTGTGAAAAGTATACACAAATAAATACACATACAAAATAATTAAATGACTATAATAAAAATTTTAAAGCTCACTTTTATATTTTTATGATACTCTGTGTTTTACTGTGAGATAGTTATTGAATAACTGAAGCAACTGTCTTACTAGAAATGAGTTTCAATTATTTACATGAGTGAGTTGAGAATTGGACACATAAATTATTAATCATTTTTTTATTCACTTGTTTACATAAATCTCAAACTATTGAATTCATCTTTCCATTTTTTACTTTAAAAATCATGTTATTTGTTATTGTTTAGGTTATTTTATCATATTTTTTCCTTTTTCAAGGAAGGTGTTATGAACTTAGGCTATGTGTCATCAAAAGAATTATTTGTACAAATTTAAAACTTTGCTTGGTAGTTCCTCAACTTCAGAACTGTTTTACTTCTTTCACTTCCCTCTCCTTTTTTCCTTCTTTTTCTCCTCCTCTTCCTCTTCTTCCTCCTTCTCTTCTTCTTCCTCCTCCTTCTTATTCTTCTAGGCATCTGTGTAAAATTTTCTAAAAACAACATTCTATTTTGAGGGTAAATGACCTCACACATGCACATATGGGCAATACTAAATAGAAATTGTGGGTATATAAAGATGAGTATCAGATGAAGATATACTGGTTATATTGTCTTTCCTATGGTTTCAATTGCCATTATAAATTACCATCAAGAAAACCAATTTGGGGAGTAAAGGATTTATTCTAGATTACAGCTCTAATGGACAAGTTTAGACATAAAACAGCCTCTTACTCCTTCAATCTAGAAAAAACTACTTAGTAAGTGTTATAGGGGAATTTTAATCCTAGGAAATGGCTGTTCTGTTAAGGGATTACATTCAAATCTCTTGTAGGTCTGTGTGATCCCTCTGGCTCAAACACAGATGCACCCTTAGTACAACATCTTTAACCCCAAACAATAAAATTCAAGCTAGTTTGTAGAAAGAAGAAGCCATGCTTGAAAGCAGCATATAGTTGAGTGACAGGCAAAGTGACAAATCAGAGACAGATTTTACAGAATGAGTTAGATATATGATTCACCTGTCTCTCACAAGAACAGACAGGAAACATAGGTTACTGAAGAGCAAGCAGCACAGAGTGAGTAAGAGGGGGAGGGCAGTTCACTGAGTACACTTTCCTTGAGATCAGGCAATGCAGTGGAGTTCAGTTGAGTTCAGCTCAGTATAGTTTGGTACAGTTTAGTTGAATGAAGTTCAGTTCAGTTGAGTTTGTTCAGTTCTGTTCAGTTTGTGCAGTCAGTGTAATCAGGGCAGTTCATGGAATTCAGAGGCAGTTTTTGCAAGAAGAGTAATTAACTCAGGAGCCGAAAGAAGTCAATTTAAATCAGTCTACTTGGAAAGGAGTTTGAGCCAGAACAGCCAAATTGAACCATCCAGTCAGAGTGTAGAAAGCAGTAGAGTGAGAGCAGTAAGCCTCCAAGGCAACAATTACATCTGGCAAATAAACGTAACTTTTATAAATTGCTTCCTCCCTATCTCCTCTTCCTACTTCCTTTGGGTCATAAATGTTAACCTGATGCTTGATCCAAATGTTCTCCTTGTCATCTCCTCTTTCAACTCTGTCCTTCCTAGGCATTTCCAAACTTAATCTCCTCTACACTCTAACGATGTATTGTTATGTTCTTCTTGTAAGACCCAAATGATGAGTTTCTGATCCAGACCTTGGGAGACACAAATGCATCTTAAACCAAAAAAAGTTTCCATTTTGAGATGCATATAAAAAGAATTATCTTAAGCCCAGCATCATCAACTGTATAGATTGTAATTAACCAACTCAAATGCCATAATATTCTCAGAAAGTACTACAGATTATATTGATTCTCTAGCTAATTTAACAACAAAACACATTTTACTCAGACTGAATTCAATTGGAGCATAAAAACTTTTGAGTGTCACTTCTGTAGGGGCCACATTTGCAAACGTTTTGACAGCACACACACACACACACACACACACACACACACACACACTTAGCTTAGATAAAAGGCATCAAACTGAGGGCTTAGTGTGCTCTTTTCTCATGTAATACAATTGTTGAAAATCAGGACAATTGTAAAATCCATAGTCACAGTCCATCATCAAAAGAAGTAAGGGCAAGAGTTCAAAGCAAGAACCTGGAGGACTGGAGGACTATTTGAAGCAGAAGCTATAGAAGAGTTCTCCTTGCACCTTGATCCTTATGGCTTGTTGAGACTTGATTTCTTATAGCACCCAATATTACAAATCCAAGGTTGCACCACTCACAATGAACTGGGCCCATCAATCATCAATCAAGAAAATATACCACAGGCTATTGTGTTCTATATGTGCTGCATGTGAACCTACAGTGGTTCACATATGATAATCCATGCCTAGAAGACTCTGTATCACTGTTCTCTCCTACTAGCTTTGGCTCTTAGACTCTTTCCTTCCTTTCTGTCACAATGATTCCTTAGCCTTGATAGGAAGAATTGTTGCCATATATATTCTATTTAACACTCAGAATTATGCAGCCTCTTACATTTTTATGTATAGGCCAATTTTTGATCTCTGTGTTAATCACCATGTAATGTAAGAAAAAATCTCTCTGATGACAAGGATGGACATGCATTAATCTATGGTCATAATAAATCAGTAGGAGTCAGTTTAATATTATTTTTATTTTGCAAAAATAAGGCTTTTCTCTAGAGAAGTGGTTCTCAACTTCCTAATGCTGTGACCCTTTAACACAGTTCTTCATGTTGTATTAACTCCTAACCATAAAATTACTTTGTTGCTATTTCATAATGGTAAATTTGCTAATGTTATGAGTTGTAATATAAATATCTAATATCCAGGATATCTGATCTTTGATACCTGTGAAAGTCTTTTAATCCTCAAAATGGTCATAAACCACAAGTTGAAAATCATTGCTCTAAGATTATAACATGTATAGCTATAGGCTCTCTGTCTAGTAATAGTGATAGATATGAATTTCACCATATGAAATGGATTTAAATCTAATCAGGAAGTCATTACCTACTCCTAGAATATCAATGTGCTGTAGTTTAGAAAGTCAGTCATTACACATTGCAGGGTTCATTCTGGGTAAAACAGATGGTTATTTTTTCTTTCCAATAGTATGTATAGCATCTTTCCATACTTTGAATGATAGACAGTAGAGACAATACTTCCAGGTCTATACTTGACTTTTTTGACTTTAATAATATGATCTAACCCTTAGGTTCTAGAAGGTAACCAATCAATATCTGGTAATGTATTAGTATCTATGTGAGCTTACTGGACAACAACTTCAATGGAAGTGATCCACTCCTGTCACTAGGTATTTTATTTATTAGTCCTTGGTGTGTACAAAGGATATTGTTGAGATGTCTTACAGGATACCTCCTTTTAAAGTTCTACATATCTGTTATCTACATTATCTACCTCTTCAATCATACTAGCTACCTTAGAAAGTTACATTCTATTTCTTGACCCTTAATAGCATTTACCCATAGCTGCTTCCTAATTTCTTGAACAAATTTTATTTGGATATTTAAAATTACATATATATATATGTATATATGTATGTATATATGTATGTATAATATATATATATAACTATGTATATTATACATACACATTATATATATATATATACATATATATATATTGATATATATTGATATATACATATATATATATATATATAAATATACTCAATGATTAAAAGCTAATATTTAGCACAGCCAGTTGAGGTGTGTTGCATTCTGCCCCTTGAGCTCCAACTCCTACCTTCCTGAGGAGACCTGTGAGGCCCAGGAAAATCTAGGTTAAACTCCTACCCACCAATCCCCTGCCTAGTACACCTAACTCACAGCCCTCAGAGATGAGCTGCACTCTACCCCAAGCTTCATTATCAGGCCCAAGACTCTGTTTCCCTTCTTAAGAAAGCAGGAGAGGTAAGCAGAATACTATTTCCTAAACTCCATTGTCAGTCAGAAGGCTTCAAAAATTCCTGTCCGTATCAGGGCTATCCACCCAACACCAGGGACATTCACATGTGTAGAAAATCAGACTAAGAACAGAAGAGCCAGCCGGGCGTTGTGGCGCACGCCTTTAATCCCAGCACTTGGGAGGCAGAGGCAGATGGATTTCTGAGTTCGAGGCCAGCCTGGTCTACAGAGTGAGTTCCAGGACAGCCAGGGCTATACACAGAGAAACCCTGTCTCGAAAAAAACCAAAAAAAAAAAAAAAAAAAAAAAAAAAAAAAAAAAAAAAAAAGATAGACATTATCTCCGAATAAAATGTTGTAAAAACATTTTCCAAGTGCATGGACTCAAGAAGCAACCTGGAGTAGCAATTCTAATAACTGATAAAGTAGACTTTTAACCAAAAGTAATCAAAAGAGATTGGGAAAGACACACCATATTCATCAAAGGAAAAACTCACCGAGATGATATCTTAGTTCTGAACATCTACCCTTCAAATGCAAGGGAACCCATATTTGTAAAAGAAGCATTTCTAAGGCATAAATCACACATCAAACCCTACACATTAATAGTGGGTGACTTCAATACCCCACTCTCACCAATGGACAGGTTAGCAACACAGATAACTAAACAGAGAAATAATGAAGCTAAACGTTATGAATCAAATGACATAATATATATATAATATACATACACACACATATATATATACATGTATATATACACACACATATATATATATACATGTATATATGCACATTTCACCCAAAAATAAAAGAATAAGAATATATCTATTTCTCAGCCCCTCATGGAACATTCTCCACAATTGAGCATATAGTTTGTCACAAATAAGCCTCAACAGATACAATAAGAATCTAAATAATTCCTTGAACTTTATCAGAATACTGTGGATCATAGTTGGATTTCAACAATAGAAACAACAGAAAGCCTACAAACTCAAGAAAACGGAACAACTCTGTACTTAAAGACCTCTGGGCTAAAAAAAGTAATAAATAAATTAAAGACTTTCTAGAATTCATTGAAAATGAAGGCACAACATACCCAAACTTATTGGACACAATCAAAACAGTACTCAAGAAGAAATTTCATAGCACTAAGTGCTTCCATATTGAAATTGGAGAGATCTCATACTAACAACTTAAAAGTATACCCAAAAACCCTAGAACAAAAAGAAGAAGACATGTCCAAAAGGATATGAAGCCTGAATTCAGTAAATTTGAAACAAAGAGTGTAATACAAAGAATCAATGAAATTAAAGACTAGTTCTTTGAGAAAGTCAACAAGATATACAAACAGACAAATTTACGAAAAGGAAGAGCAACCATACCCAATATACAAAAATCAGAAATGAGAAAGGGGATGTAACAATAGAGAGTGAAGAAATATGAATAATTATTAGGTCTTACTTCGAAAGCCTATCCTTCTCAATATTGGAAAATATAAATGAAGGAGAGATTTTTTTCTAGACAGATACCAGTTATTAAAGTGAAATCAAGATCAACCAAACTGTTTGAATGTTTATAACCCCTAAGGAAGTAGTAGCAGTCATCAAAAGACTCCTGACCAAAAAAAGCCCAAGGTAAGATGGCTTTAACACAGATTTTTACCAGACTTTTAAAGAAGAGCTAATACAAATACTCCTCAAATTATTCCACAAAATAGAAACAAAAGGAAGATTGCCAAACTCATTGTATCAGGTGACTTCACCTAAACCACACAAAGACTCAACAAAGAAAGTACATCAGACGAATTTCTCATATGAATATTGATGCACAAATACTCAATAAACTGAATACGAGAACACATCAAAAACATTATCCATGTTCAACTAGACATCATCTCAGAAATCCAGGGATGGTTAAAAATATAAAAATCCATCATTGTAATCTACTACATAAACTCAAGGAAAAAAACACACATGATCATTTCATTAGTTGCTGAAAGAGCCTTTGACAAAACCCAACACCCATACATGTTAAAATTCTTGAAATGATCCAGGATGTGGCCCAAGGGAAACATGCCTCCATTGCTGGTGGAAATGCAAACATGGACAATCATTTTGGGAATCAATCTGGCACTTTCTCAAAATATTGGTGATAGTTCTACCTGAAAAACCAGCTGTGCTATTCCTCAACATATAACCAAAAGATGCTCCGCCATAAGAACACTTGTTTAACTATGTTCATAGAACCTTTATTCATATTAGCTGGAAATTGGAATGAAACAAGGTGTCCCTCAGCAGAAGAATGGATAAAGAAAATGTGGTACATTTACACAATGCAATACAACTCAGCTATTAAAAACAAGGACACTGTAAAATATGCAAACAAATGAGTAGACCTCAAAACTATCAACCTGAATAAGGTGACCCAGACTCAGAAAGGCACTCATAGAATGTACTCATCTATAAGTAGATATAGCCATAAGGTATAGTTTAACCATAATATAGTCCAAAGATTCAAAGAAGCTAAGTAAAAAGAAAGCCCCAAGCAAGTATGCTTGAATCTCACTGAGAAGGGGAAATAAAATAGACATTTTGGATGGATGGAGGAAGAGAACAGGTTCAGAGAGAGTGTAGGGAGAGGAATGGGGGTGGAGATCAGGTGTGGACATGGTAGTAGGGTTGGGAGAGAGGATAGAAATTGGTGTAAGGGCATATCTGGGACAAACTGGAGATCTGAGATGGGGGAGGCTCCTCCAAGTTCCTGGGGGTGATCTTAGCTGATACCCCTAGCATTATGAGATATGGAACCTAAAGTGGTCACCTTCTGTAGCCTGGCATAACTTTCAGTGGAGGGAGGGAGAAGATCAATCTACCAACAAAATCTTCCACCCAGAATTTGTCCTGACTACAAGCTGTTCCGAAATAAAGATAGAACAGAGAGTGAAAGACTGGCTAAATGACAATTAGCCCAACTTGAGACCCATCTTATGGGAGAAAGCTAACCCTTATTGATACTCTGCTATACTTGCAGACAAGAGTCTAGTCTGTTTTCCGAGAGGTTTCATCCAGCAGCTGATTGATACTGACGCAGAGACTCACAGTGGTGATGGCGGTGATGTGCTGCTTGTGTGTGTGTGTGTGTGTGTGTGTATGTGTGTGTTGAGGTTTGGTGGGGCTAGTAGCCATGGGAGTGCCTTCCCTTCGAGAAGGAGAGGAGAAGTGAGGGGAAAGGGAGTGAGGTACAACTGGGAGGAGAAGAGATCCTGATTAATGTGAATAAATAATTAATAAAATATAATAGAAAACATGCTTTCTTAATGTATTTGTTTTACCTCAATCAGAATGACTGCTTCCAGCTCCATCCATTTATATATGAATTTCAGTTTTTCACTTTTCTTAGAAGATGGATAATATTCCATTGTGTAAATATCCTATATTTTATTATCTATTGATTTGTTTATGAACATCTAGGCTATTTCTACTTTCTGGCTTCTGTGGATGTGCAGCCACAAAGATAGATCAGCAACTGCATCATTAATGTAAGGTTATTTAAAGGCTAAGATATTTTCATCATTAGACTTCATAATTTTAAAATTATGTTTTTCTTTTTGATAACACTTGTTTTCTGATTTTTAAATTTTGGTTTGTTTTTGTGAAATCACATAATTTTCATGTTTTCAATATACTTAAATTTTCAAAAGAAATATATTTAATTTTTATAAATATCATATGTGATTAAACATAGTGTGGATTATCCAACATTTGAATGTGTCATTTTTGAATCACTACTTTGATATTTGTTCATTATACTTTTCAATAGTTATTGTTCTTGATCAGTTTATATGAACTTCCTCAGTAAACTGCTAAAGAACACTGCTAATATTATGATGATGGCAGGGTTCAATTCTAGCTTACAATTATGTCTGCTTTTGTTATATATACATAGCAACATATATATATATATGTTGTTATATATGTGTATGTATATATATATATATAATATTTGGCATATAAATCCAGAATAATTTAATATCTTTTAAATGGAATGTTTTATCATTATATAAAGTCTCTCTGGATGGATTCTTAACAGAAGTCAGCTTTGTCTGGGGTTAATATAAAATTCTTCCTTGTTTTAGCAATTGGCTAATCTTATGAACCCATTGACTCTTTATATATATATATATATATTCTTGTCCATCAATCATTACAAGTTATCCTTTTCTAGACTAAATTATTTTCATGGTTACTTTAACTGATTGGCTTCTTATTTTCCTTCCATTCTTTCATTTGTAGTTGTTCTGGATAATGGAATCAACCTTGACCATGCTCTGGATACTGTCATTCAGCAGTATCCCCCATGAACTATATTCTCTCTCTCTCCCTCTCTCCCTTCCTCCCTACCCCCACCCCTCTCTCATTATTAGGATGAAACTCAGAGCCTATCACATGCCAGGTAAGCATTCTACATATTGTATACCTTTGCTAATATAAATTTTATTCTTGTGTTGCTTACATATTTCCCTTTTGGATCTCCACAGTCTTTTATCTTGATTATTTTCTCTTGCCATTCACCTTTTCAAAATTATTTCACAGTGTTTTAATCTGGTAGTCATAATTATGGAATTTAAAAATTATTATGTAAGTACTGACTTTCTCTAGATAAACAGAAAAGTGTGTGACATGTTTTATTAGTACAATTTTGCTATATCAATAAAAGCTCAAGAAAAATTATTTCTTTCTGATTAAGAGAAGGAAATATGTAGTCTAGGTAGATCCTTGGCATTCATATTATGCAAATCAATCATCTGGTTAATGGACCACACTTTAGAAATCTAATCCATCTTAAACTATGCCAAAGAGATAGGAGGAACAATTATGTTTAGTAAGATAAAATAGTTTAACTTCCCGAATTTCTAGTATCTCACACAGCCCTTTACAGAATTGAAGTCATATACTTTTTAAGCCTGCCCACTTTTATGAATTACTTCAAAATGTGAAACTTGGTTTTCTTTTTATTTTCTGTTTTAAGCATGCTTTCCCTAATTCTTGGGTTCCTAACTCTTTCTCTAAAGATACCACGTAAAGACTTGGGCAGTTGACCATCATGCCTGCTTACCTCAAATACTATGGCTATTTCCCTTTTCTTCTTTTCTCTTTTTTTCCTCTCCTCTCCTCTCCTCTCCTCTCCTCTCCTCTCCTCTCCTCTCCTAAACTCTCCTCTCCTCTCCTCTCCTCTCCTAAACTCTCCTCTTTCCTCCCCTCCCCTCCTCTCCCTTCCCCTCCCTTCCTCTCTGCTCTGCTTTGCTTTTCTATTATCTTCTTCATCCGGGAAGCTGATGAGATTTATTTAGTGTTGCTGTCTTAGTAATTTTTTAAATTCTAATAAAGCCATCCTCAAGCTTTCTGTTGTAACTGCTGGTAAATCCATTATTAATCACGTAGCTTGCAACAACTCTGCCAATATTTCTGAAATTCAAAAAAAAATGACACACACGTACATACATGCATGTACAAGTACAGGCACACGTACTTTAAATGCACACCCCTCATTAAGAAATGAAGGCTAACTATCAACTCTATAAGGCATATACAATGTGAATCCAAGCCATGAGAATAAGTAGTGCAGCTTCTAGTCCAAAGTCAGAAAGCCAATGTCCCTACTGAGGGAGCAAAACCTCTCTGGTCACTCTTTTGTTCTATTCAGGTTTTAACATACTAAATGAAGCAAAACCACACTGTTAGAGAATTCTTCACCCAGTCCACCAATGTGAATACTAATCTCTTAACAAAAGCTCTTAACAGCATGTCTAGAATAATATTTAAGCCAATTATTAAGTAGCTGGTAGTCTTATCAAGTTGGCATATAAGATTAATAGCCATCTTAGAATACATTAAATGGGATTATACAGCTCCAGAGGCATGAACCTCTTGACACCATTTACCTGTGTCCTATTACCCTAGCATGCATTATGGGGTTATTGAACATTTGTAGTGTGTTTACTTTCCTTCTCAGCCTCACTCCTATCATTGACAATACTGTTTATCCGCACTTGCTTTTCACCTATAGTAGCCCTTTTCCAACAAGTTGCTGAATTTCTTTTGCTAGTCATCTTTATTTTATTTTCCATTTTGTCCTTCTTTATAGACTTGTTAACTAGGGTGGGATACAGGAATTAGATCTACATAGACAGAATTTACAGGCTGTATTCTTGATTATGTGGATTTGTTTAGTTCTCAGCACAATTAATACTTGTATGATTCCATTTTGTTCAGGGTGTTCTCCAACTTACCTGTTGATATACTTTAATTTATGTATAAAATGGAAGTCATGGTAGTTTAAATATCTTCTGCTGTCAGTTGGTAATTACTATCTAGTTGGATTTTTGATATGCAGGTTTGTGCAATTCATTATTTATGAATATTATAACCAAGCATAATATGTTTTAAGTTCCTTTTTATTTCTGTTAGCATATATTATATACACTTACCTTATATTCCTCATCTAATGTTTATAATTTTCTATATTGGTGGTTATGTTGATTTCACTATGAATGTGTATTATTAAAAACATACAGATATAGCTAGAAATTTTTTTTAAAAAAATCACAAAATTAAAAGTACATTGAGATACTATCCCATTATAGTCTGTAATGGGTGGCATCCTTCCCTGGGCAGTGGATCCTGAAGTATGTAAAAAACAGAGAAAGTTTGCTGAGCACCAGCAAATACTTTTGTTCTCCTTTTTTTTTTGGATATCCTGTTATCAGCTGTTTCAAGCTCTTTCTGCCTTGGCTTCCCTTCCATGATGACCTATATCCTGAAACTGTGATAAACAACAAAAAATAAAAAAATAAACAAAAAAAACCTTTCCACCTTAATTTGCTTTGGTCAGGAAATTTTCACCATAGCTAGAGAAGAAAAAATAATCTGTGAAATACAACAAAATAGCAATGTTATCAATTATTTTAGTGGAAATTAACACATGAAGAGTATTAATTAATTAATACATTAATAATATTAATTAATACATTAAATAGTTTGGACTATAAAGAGGAAAAATATGAACTCTGTGATAATCTCTAGATTCTAACTAGACAAAAAATACAGGCCAGCTCTGGACAACTAAATGGTGATGGTTGAATTATTGGAAGTCACAGTTTAGAAGAAGGGTATTCCTTCTGATGTGAGTCCTTCTGATCTTCAAGAAAGGAAAGCTACTCGGAGGTGTCTGTGGCCTCAGCATCATTACAGGAGCCCATGAATCCAACTACTTTAAAAGCATCCTGAAGAAGGTGCCGAGCAATGCAAGTACTGCTTTCCTGACTAAAGTGCATGGAACACAGAATTGAACTCTCCACATTACTGGCATTCAGATATCTGGGAAGGAGTTGCCAGTCATCAGGTGTTAGAGTTTCTGAAGGACTGTGATGGACTAGGCCTGTGAGAGCAAGAAATCTCCTGGAACCCATACGCTACAATACAACTGGAGTAAGAATGAAAAGACTGTTTCTCCCGTTTTGAGGTTTACAGCCAGTTTTTCAAGTGTTTCCTATTAAAAAAAAAATGCTACAATGACAGACTTTTACAGAATGGTATACAGTCAAGTTTAGAGAGTAGCATTTACAGAATCTAGATCCTAGTGGTTGCATGAAAGTAAGCAATATTATACTACTGACAGGCACAAAACCATTCTGTATCAGTAGAAAAACGCATTTCTAGTCAGATTCCCATGGCTATTACTCTCCAAAGATGCGGCCAAATTGAGCCATTAGAAGGCTGTAATGGGACCAAAACACAGTAAAAACTCACTGCACATCAGTGAAACAGCATAGCTTGATCAGTGTCCAGCCCATATATTTCCCTGGAATGTTAACTTTCAGTTCTCCAGGACACCCTTTCTCTCCACAAAGTAGTTTTCTGGCCTCCACAATCAGCAAAGAGATTATGCCAGAAGTGGAGGCTGGGGATTTTTACGACTGAGAGTCAGAGCCTCATGCGCTTACTCTGCTCCCTCAAGGCAGTGGTCAATGGGCAGAAACCTGTCTTCATAGAGAAGAGGTTCACTGACTTCCACTCAGAGAGCTCTCGATGGTATCAAGAACTGCTGTTAGCACGGCTGGTTTGTCTGCTTTACGATTCAGGCGTACAGACTTTCCAGGAGTTTTTGAAGTACAGCACATCTATCTTTTCTTCACCATGCAGTTTGTTTTTGTTGTTGTTGGTGGTGGTTTGGTTTTAATAAGTAAGAAATTTTGGTAAGCCTTTACTCTGTCATAGATTTTTGTTCTTTTCTTTTTTTTCCACCATCAGCCTTTGCTTTGTTAAATAATAAGCTTGCATGCATTTATTGTAGAATTTGCTTTCATTCTGTGTATGCACACGCATGTGCTCATACTTATGATAGTGTGTAGGGGTGTGTGTGGAGGCCAGAGGATAACTGTGTGGACTCAGTTCTCCCCTTCATTTTTGATGTGCATCCTAGGGACTCAGCTTAGGTGGCCTGTGTTGTTTGAAAAATTTCTTTATGCATTGAGCACTGTTAGGCCCTGAAGTTTTCATTAACTGTATGGATAAAGGAAATAATTGTTGTTTTTTTTAAATATTTTTTTACTATGGTCAAAGGCCTGTCGATTGACAGGATTATTAGTTTTGCTTCCCTATAAACCTCAAATTCAAACAGTTTGTAATGAAAATGTGTGAGTTGATACATCAGTGACCCTCCTGCAGTAGAAACGTTGTTCAGTGTTCTGTTGTCTGTAGCTAAACACTTGGATTCTGCATCCAGGATAGATTTATGCAACGACCAGCAGTAGTAATAAAGACTTATGAACATCTTGAAATTCACGGAGCTTAGTCTAGGTCTTAGATGCTTGCCATCTAAAAGAATTTTAGAAAGTTTCTAAACAATTTTAACAAAATATCCAATCCATTTTATAATGTGAATAATTAATGTCAGTGTAAAGTTTGAGAATCTTATTTGTGGAACTTTAATGTAATACAAAACTGTTTATTACACAAGTAAAACCAATTGTATACATATTTACTTAAGAGGCATTTAAAAAAATTGCAATCAGTGTGAATTTCTTATTATCTTAACTCAGTAAATTAAATTAACTTCAATATACAATTATAGATTCAAATATTAATAAGACTTAATGTGCCATATAAATATTATTAATGTAAAATCTTTATACTAATACTATCTCCACATTATGCATTAATGTAAGTTTTGGCTTCATGTCATATATCAAAAAAGATGTCATTACCTTTAATGCAGGTAAGAGCACTTTTCAAACTCAGTGAGCTCACACTCTCATAAGAAAAATTATTCACGCAGTGTGCTTGCAACTGAATTGTAACTCCATGGAGAGATACTCACATTTAATTTTTATATTGTTCTTCATATCTAACCATAACAAATATAATTTTCAAATGTTTTACCTCTTTTGATGAGTGAAATTGGAATTAATTAAAGCTGATTAAATTTATTTACTTGTATATAACTCTACTGTTATTGTCATTGCTACACTGTTTTGTCTTGATTTTTGTTGATATATTTTTGTATAATTTTAGACTGAAGTTACAAGTAACATAATATGTTCTTTGTTTTCTATTCCAATAAGAAGATAGGCTCTGTGTTACATTAATTCATGACTTATTAGTCAGTAAATCGCTTTCTACTCAGTTTTATCACTAATTTTTTGCTAATCTTCAGAAGTTAAAATTTTCTTTTTAAAGCTAAAAATTATGTTACTTATATTAATTTTTTTCCTTCATATACATTAAGCTACCAAACCAATACAATAGATGTAACTTTATTTGACTAAAACTGTTATTTTATTTAGAGCATTCCTTTATATTTGTTTTATAAATTCTTTTAAATCATTGCATATGAAATACTGCCTTCTGGATAGTTTCCCTCCCTCCTTCTCTCCTTCCCTCCTTCCTTCCTTTTCCTTCTACCCCTCCCTCCCACCTTTCCCTTTTCCCTCTTCTCTTTGTTCCAACTTTGTACTATGCTGTAAAACATGTGCTTTGAAGTCTTACAGCATACTTCTTTAAATAATTTTTTGGAGACTGATGGCTCAATAAAAATGAAGAGACTTAAACTGATACATTTTTTTTTTTACTTACAGGGGATAATTTCTATTTCACAAAGATTATTCTTTTTTCATTAAAAATTATTGAGACAGTGGCACCTGGATCACAATGGATTGTGCGTGAGCACTCCTAGATTTTTCTTCTCACCAGAAATGAAAAGTGCTTTTTCATGCTTGACTGTCAAGTATGAGGACATAATGTCATGTGCTGTTTGGTTAACTCCAACAAAGCCTTCTTCTGCTATAGAACATATCATTCCTCCTGGGGGAGGGAAAGCCTCTCCCACCGTGTCTTTGAACTCCACTGTTGTTCAGATAATACCAGCATCTGCTTGCAGGTGGGTATAATTGGAAGCCAAAATGAGTTTCTCTAAAGATTTCCTGGGTCACTCTCCCAGGGCAGAAGTTACTAGCCCCTGTAGGTTTATGCTGCAGCTATACAAACTTTATAAGAAATTGTCAGAGATGCCTAACTCAATCATTTCTCCTATTTCTTGGCAATAGTGTGCCCTAACACAAAGGGGCTTCATTTGTTTCTTTTTATCAATTTTTTCTTATTTTATAATATAAAGAGAAAAATTCTCCTTGCATCTATGATTTACATATTTATGTTATTTCACTTAATTTAAATTTCAGAGCCATTTTGAATGAGTACAAATTCATGCTCAAAACTGTTTTTTGTAGGTGTATATTTACATGTTTAGACAGACCTTGTTTTCATTCAAGCCAAATTATCTGGTGCTGTCTGGTTGAAGCTGCAAAATAATTATGGTAATTATTTTCACTACAACTTCATGATTGTAATTTTGCTATTGTTGTGAATTATAATATAAATATCTACTATGCAAATATCTGATATGTGACGCCTGTTAAAGGAGTGCTTGACCCTCAAGGAGTGGTGACTCACAGGATTAGAACCACTGCCCTATAACCTTGAATTTGGACTCACTTTCCTAATTCTTCTTCTGAAAGGGCTATGTGCATAATCATTCACAGACAGTTTTTTTCTCTCTATTATGCTAAGGAAATCAGAAAATCAGTCAGCATCTCTTTACATAAAGGCATCCTTTAGATTCTGAGCTCTATGAAGCAATGACAATGACTATTTCCACTTTTGCTTTCTACTTTGCCTTGGGATACACAAGGAGCATATATGCAACACATGACTATATCAACACATTCCTTATCACCAAATTTGGTTTGGTTTTCAGTGAACTAAAACAGGTAAATAATAAAATTGTATTAAGTTGCACATATGTTACATGAAGAAAGACATAGTTTTCAAGAAAGCAAAATATCAGTACAGCATACAAATTTTATTTCATTTTGTTTCCATACATAGAGATTCCATGAACTGAAACCAACAGAAAGCTTCTCTACAGGTTTAGACAGATACATATAGGCATGTCCATTTAGAAGCCTATCTAAATCCTGCCTCACTTCTTCTCCAGAGATTCCAGCACTGACAAGTGACCTCTTTACCTTGTATTGGACATATTGATCCAGAAACTGCTCACAAAACCTGCCCTGATTTTCTGCTTTCCAAGCCACATAGGGCTGGAGCGTTGACCTCCAGTCTTTCCAGTGGAGTGAAGTGTTATACTCCCCTCTGGCATATGATGCATATGCCCTGACCCTATGATATTTGATGCTTAGAATCAAATTTTCTCTCTATGTACAACACTAAACTAACAAGGGTATTCCATCTTAAATAGCTAAATCTCTGTTACAGAAATGAATGCAGTGCTTCTAACAATTATAGGTTGTTAAAGAATGAAACAATTAGAAGGACTCTAGTAAATAACAAATGATACTGACCTTCTAGGTCCACTTCAGTAATACAGTTAGTTCAATTAATAGGAAAAAGAAAGATTGTCACATACAGTAGAAATTTTGTGAAACTGATGTGATATAAAGCATTTGAAGTACCAGTAGTGTATGTTTTAAAATGTACAACAGTCAAACAAATATCCAAACACTTCTCATTAAGAAACAGAATTTGATCTCTAATGTACAATGTAAGGTTTATCGATTGTATTTTTAAAGTATCCTTTTGTTGCAGGAGATTGCCAAAATGAGGG